>NC_142688.1:43996742-44299772 GCF_056320005.1 Nelumbo lutea
AAGTAGTTGTTAAAATAAGTACTTCTTTCACAAGTGTTTATTGTAAATACTTGTTTTAACAACCACTTAAGGTTGTTTGGTGATCCACTTGCCAAATTAGTTATTGTGTTTGTTAAACACTTATTGAGGTGGAGATGTTTGGTGAGCTAATTTCCCCACAAGTGCTTATATTGACATAAATGACAATTTTAACTCTCACTTCACTCATACATATAAACAATATACATTTTAATAAAAAATTACTACATCATGACACCAGAGAGCCCATGTGGGCCCACATGTGGAGTGCCATGTGAACCCAATTAATAATAATAATAATAATAATAATAAGAAGAAGAAGAAGAAGAAGAAGAAGAAGAAGAACAACAACAACAACAACAATAACAACAACAACAACAACAATAACAACAAATAATAAATATTATTGATAAATAATAACAATAATTGTTAGAAGGGTTAGGATCTATCATATGGATGGCCGAACCATGCTAGATGGCTAGGCGAAATTTCAAAAGTTTCCTAATCCTTTTGGGAATTGAATTCCTTGTGTTTTGAAAAACTACATTTTTTAGGATCAGTCTTGCACTGAACCGAACCAAATTTAAAACTAACCAAAGAGGGAGATGTATACTTGATATGGATACCACAAATGCAAATCCCAAGATGGAAGTTTATGACCAAATCAGTTCTAAAACCAACCTCCACTGAAAATGGCGCAATGTGCAGGTGAAGCTAATTCAACAACATAGTTTTAAGTAAAAATGCAACCCAACTACTTATATCGAATTGGGGAAGGTGAGCCTGAAATTCCTCTAAATTTTTCTTGAAAAAAATCATAAGAAAAACCAATCTTTATCAGTCCTTGGTAGCTGAGGTTGAACTGGGAGACAAAAGGGTGCAGAGAGGAGCGGAAACTACAAAAATATGAAGCTATCTCCTAATTAGGTTGGGAGATAATCCATATTTAAACCAGATCTGGACTCTAATTAGAGATATATCTTATCTTCTCATAAGGCATAACTGGAAAATGGCTCGGGTTCAGTGTTTCAACCAAGCACACACTGCATGTGCTTTGGGTCTAACCCTAGAAGTTGAGACAAACTACCCCAACTTCCTTAGCAACACATCAGTGTCAGCCTTGGCAGGATAAACTCCCCAAATCTATCAAACAATTGAGAACATTCTAAACTAACACAAGTCTCATAAGTGCTTAGTTTAAGTGGTAATTTCATAGAAACGTACCAATATCAACATGAAAAAATAATGTACTTTTATTCATTTACAATAAATGTATCTGTACATCAATCTGATTAGGGCTAAGGGCATACACTGTCTAACAACAACAACAACAACAACAACAATAATAATAATAGTTTAACAAATATTGAATAGTATTTGTAGAAAGTACTTTCAATGAGCAATTTTCACAAAATACTTCTAGAAAGTGCTTTTCAGACGTAATTTTCATAAAATACTTCCAGAAAAAAGTTTCAAGATGCAATTTTCACAAAATACTTCTAGAAAGTGCTTTTAAGGCACAATTTTTACAAAACACTTCTACAAAGCACTTTTAAGGCGCAATTTTCATAAGATACTTCCATAAAGTGCTTTTAAGGAGCAGTTTTCACAAAATACATATTAACAATAATGCAACAAATGAAGATTCTGATTATTCAAAAAAACACAAAAAAGACCACTAATACCAATGAGAATTTAAAAAAATAATAAAATAGGATAATACATATTAAGAATAATGCAACAAATCAAATTTTGGATTATTCAAAAAAACATAAAAAAGATCACCAATACCAATGGGGATTTAAAAAATAAAATAGGATAAAATTTATTGTGTACACATTAATAAGAATGAAATAAGGGAAATTTTGGAAGATTCAATGAATTACAAAAAAACCACCAATATCTTATTTAAAATAGTAAAATAGGACAATATTAACTGTACATATTAATAATAAACCAACATATTAATAAAAACACCAATACCAATGAGAATTTAAAAAAGTAAAGTAGGAAAATTTAGGTTATTCAAAAAAAGAAAATTTGGGTTATTTTATTAAAAACATCACAAAAAAATCATGAAAAAATACAATGTGAATTTAACATCACCAAATAATATTTACTAACAAAACTTCACCATTACACTTAACAAATAAAAAATACAATCACAAGTTTCCAAAAAATCAAACATTTAACTAATTATTAATCACAATAACATATACAAAATATAACAAATATTCATATAAAAATAAAGAAAAATGTAGTCGCAAATCAAGAATACATGTAAACATTTTACTAAATATTAATCACAACAAAATATAAAAAACATCACAATTATACATATAAAAAATAAAGAAAAAATGACATCACAAATCAAGAAAAATATAAACATTTAACAAATTATTCATACAAAAATCAAGAAAAAAACTACAACCCACATATTTCAGCATATTTCTTTTGCATGATTTTTAACAAAAAATGTTCTACTTGTGCATAAGAACCATCACATAAAAAAAGAAAATATTTCAGATTTCTTGCTTGAAAAATATAAAAGAAAAAAGAATCCAAACAAATATTCACCCACAAATAAACAAGAAAATAACATCAAACAAGGAGGGGAGGAGTTTGGGTGAACTAACCTTCATTCACCGGCAACTGGATGGTCGGGTGTCGCCGTTAAACTTCCCCAATCACAGATCTATGAATAGGGAGAATAAAGACATTTCAGTTGTTGAAAAATCCCTTTAAAGTGCTTCAAATTGAATAAAATATGCACAAAAATAGTCAAAACAGCAAAGCAGCAGGTTTGCCAACCATATTTTTTGTACCGTCGATCATCGTCGGTGGACTTGTAACTGGAGTTCACCACCCTCTACGCTTGCTGTGTTCGAATAGGAGGAGAGGGAAGAAAACCCTTGTGTGGGGGCAAAACTGGTATTAAAATATATTTAGGGACTAAATCGTCCCACTCGATTTGAAAAAGCATTTTTCCAAGAAATGCTGAAAAAAAGCAACTCTCATGTCACTTTTCTTATAAGTACTTGTTTTAGAAAAAGTACTTCTTGGAGACATTTTTACCAAACACACATAAATACTTTTTTACCACTTATACAGGGCCCACACATTTTTAGTGTTTACTTAGCTATATGCTTTTCTTGTAAAGTTCCCACCTTTTCTCGCTTTTTGGCCTTGGGAGGTGTTTTAGTGAATTACCTGTAATTAACAAATTTGCAATCCGACTTCTTGCATATTGATTTGGATATTGGATGATTTGCACATTGATTTGTTCTTTTCTTAGTCACAAGGGAAGGATAGTTGAAGTATTTCTTAGGACAAGTGGGAGGTCAAGAAGCCGCAATCCCCACCGAAGGTATGAATCATTATTCTAATAGCACCCAAATCCCTGAGTATTTTAGTAATGAAATCAAGAATTTATGTACAAACATAGAACTCTTGAGGCACAATTTGTCTCAACTTTCTAAAGCTTTATTCTGTTGGGGTGCACATGTGAGTAAGTGTATGGAATGAGGAATGAAAGAGAGTCCCACATTGGAAAGACACAAGAAGTGCAAAAGACTTATATACAAGAGTGACCCATAACTCTATAGCTTAGGCTTTTGGGTTGTAAGTGGTGTCCATCTCTTGTATACAAGTCTTATGTGCATGTACGTGTATGAAGCCCCCAGTTGTGGCAACTCCTCATGGTCTGTGACCCCCCTCAAGGCCCAACAAGTGGTATCGGAGCTTAAGGTTCGACTGGGTGCAAGTGTTGACAGATGAACATGATGATGATTTCCATGGCTTTGCTTCCTTTACCCATGGTTGACTAGTTTGCATGCGATAGCTCTCTCATGGCTCTACTAGTTACCCATGGTCGAATGGGTTGGGTGAGAGCAATTGGTGAGCGATTTTCAAGAGCATGTACATGGTTCTCATGATACCACCCATGGTTACGTGTGTTTGAATAGGTAGCATGAGGTGGTAGGCTCCCTATGGTCGTGAACAAGGGCTCTTGGTGTTGTGCATGCAATGCAGTATGGTACATGTCAAGCTTGGTAATCGACTTCCGTTCAAGGGGGAGTGGTTAAAGAAACTCACATGTGAGGGGGAGATTGTTGGGATACACGTGTGAGTAGGTGTATGGAATGAGGAATGAAAGAGAGTCCTACATTGGAAAGACACAAGAAGTGCAAAAGACTTATATACAAGAGTGGCCCATAACTCAATAGTTTAGGCTTTTAGGTTGTAAGTGGTGACCATCTCTTGTGTATAAGTCTTACATGCATGTACATGTGTGAAGCCCCCGATTTCGGCAACTCCTCATAGTCCGTGACCCCCTTCGAGGCCCAACATATTCCTAGGGATTGGATACATGATTCCTGTTTAGCTATTTCTCTCTATGGACTATGGACAATTTGTCTATTCCTATTACTATAATGTTCTACCAAGATGAATGCTTTATGTATAATTTATAATTTGGGGATTTTAGGGTTAAAATTATTAAGTTGACTTACCATGGTGTGTTACATTTCAAGAACATACGGATCTTAGAGTTTGTGTTCTGTGCACTCGTGGGTGCACTGGACGCATGAACCCGCGAATGGCAAAATGACACGTCGAACAGGGCAACGTTAATGCACATTTGAGCGTTAATGTGGTCTAGTCCAGTTCACGCGAACACAAACACGAACAGGTCTAGAACACAGACAAAAGCCCCATTTCTTCGATTTCTTTCTTCCATTTCTTTCCACCGAACCCTACCCATACACCAAACCCTTGTCCATTAGTAGTAACAGAGCTCCGGTGGGTCATCGACAACGACATATTCTTCTTATCCTCTCCATTCTTCTTCTCTGGCGGGTCATTGTGGACTCAATCATACCACTGTTGGTCCTTTAGTCCTAGATGTAAAGCCCTGTTTCAACAAATTCATATTACTACTTAACTATAAAATAATGCACCAAATGTATTCCAGCAACTATCATCTAATAGTATGTGTTAAACAAATTCTCTATTCAGATTATTCGACACCAACTTTGTGGAAGCATCTTCCTTATCTGAAGTACAACCACCTAAACCCACATACAATCTAAAAATTAAGGATGATTTGGAGGGTTCTAAGGCATTATCATGCTTACTAATGAAGGGTTTTTTGGCAGCACCCTATTGTTTGGACTACTTCCAGGTGACCGATGACTTAGAGGCCGAAGTGGAGGATTTTTGTTAGATGAGGACTTGGATGCCAGGCTGACTAGGCTAAGCTGGGGGGTTGATCGGGTACCGAGCTAGATTGATTGCCGAGTTTTTAGAGAGACTTGCTATCGCAGGTCGCCACCTAGACCTCAATCAGGCTGGCATGCTCTCGAGGGAGGTTGCTCCTCGCGTCGAAGTCACTTTGACCAGTGACGAGATGCTATATGTCGGCCCTGGACAATGTGCTTCTACCCAACCTGAGTTGTGGTCGAGGTCACTAGGTTGTCGGTAAAGGCAGGTTGCTAGGTTAGGGCAAAGACGAACTATGATTTAGAACTTCAAATCATCGCCTAAGTGGCGTCTGAGTGTCGTCCAGCTGTTTCAAGATGCCATGTATCACAATATCATTGGAGGACCAAATTCACACTCATCACTTACCAATAGCCTATGCTTTTCAGGTTGTTTTGTGACCTTTAACTAATGTCCCATTGACTTGGCTCCTCACCGATGGTTATACATTTCTATTCTTTTTTTTTAATGACAGAGACATCTTCAACACCTTCAGAATGATGGACTCATTTCTCATATTTCATGTCTTCATCTTAAGTCAAAAGAAAAATGATTTGTTTCATTGTGAAAGAAAAAGAAAACTTGATAAAAGCTTGAGTTTTAGTGGGATCAGGTTTTATATTCTGTACATGTATGTTGTGACATCGGTTGGTTCAGGTTTGCCTTAGACTTTACTGAACAACAGCTTTTGCAATGGTGTGGGTCAGAGTATGATGGTGTTTTGGTTTTTGATGAGGTACTTGATGCATCTTGAGATTTAGTTGCAGAATATTTGACTGCCTTGTATTATCCACTCTTTAACTACTCTTGAAAGTAGTTAATGCTTTTGCATCGGTTGCTGGTCCCCTATTTCAAGTTTGCTTCAGTCAAGTGAAGGGGATAGTGATCCATAGATAGCTACTGATGGAGAAGTGGTTAATTCCTGGTAGCATATGAACTCAACCAATGATGGAGATAGGAAGAGAGAATCTCAACAGGAGGAGGAGATGTCGTTATTGCTTTATGTTTAGGATTGCAAGGCCAACAGTGGTATGATCGAGTCCGCGATGACCCACCCGAGAGAAGAAGAGGAGAAGAAGAATACGTCGCTGCTTGACCTCTATCGCCATCGATGGACAAGGGTTTGGTGTATGGGTAGGGTTCGGTGGAAAAAAAAATGGAAGAATGGGGCTTTTGTCTGTGTTCCAGATTCATGGCCGCATGAACCGGATCAGACCACGTTAATGGTCAAACGCGCGTTAACATTGCCTTGATCAACGTGTCATTTTGCCATTCGCGGGTTCATGCGTCCAATACGTGCACCCAAGGGTGCACAGAACGCGGACTCCGAATCTTAAGCCTCTTGAATTGCCAATTGTGGTAGTTGATATAAATTACAAAACCCTTCCTTGGATGGAGCTTTAAATTTAGTGAATTTCGTTTTTGTAATTCTATAGCTGCAACTGTATGCATGGTAAAATATTGCCAGAGAAACATTTTATCACTCAAACTCGACTGATTGGCCTTCCTTAATGTAATTCAAAAAAACTTTCTGCTTCTTTTGCAACATTCTGTTATTGATGATAATATTTTTAAGTATCTAGATGATTACCGGGACAGGGATTATAAGAGAAGAAGCCGTGGTAGAAGCAGAGGCAGATAGGGTCTGGTCTTCCCACTGTTGCATGTTCATTTTTAACATTTATCTCTTCCTTTTGTTGCACATTTTGGTTTGCCTGGGTTGCCCTGTTCATGAGTGGTATTTTGGGTGAATGTAAGATCGCTTGCAATGTGAGAGGTAGGAAACAAGTAATCTCATTGTAGCCACAAATTTCTTTCAATTTCTTTGTTTTCGATTAAGACACTGAAAAGAGAATTTTTTTGGAGAGAAGGTTATGGTTTTGATCTTTTGGGGCTAAAACTTGCCTCATTGATATGTTAGTGTTAGAGCCATTTGGTACCCTTGGGATCCAAACATATTGCTCCATGAAAACATGTTTTCCATTCAAAAACTTCATTTATTTCAAACTTCACAATATAATCGCAAACGACAATTTGAATTTTATGGGGCCTCTCGGTTGATTCATGAACAATAACTATACTAAACCCGACTGATTGTTTGGTAAATAGAGCTTGTTAAAAAATAGGAATTTTTACTAAGGCTATGTTTGGTTTGAAGGAAAAATGTAGGGAAAGGTAGGGAAACCTATACAAGATTTGTAAATGTTTTCCTATCTCTCCCTTCCTTTCCCTACTTTTTCTTTCAAATCAAACATAATTTAAGTTGTTTGAAGTAAAATATTTGTGTTTTTACTTTTTTGTTTAATTATATTTATTTCTCTATACATTTCTTCACTTAAAAAAATGGTTTCTTAATTTGCTTGCCTTTGATTAACATCATTTAATGTTTAATATTTGTAATGATTGGAACTTAAGAGTACATAAAAAAAATATTTCAATTACTTTTCCAAAGTGCATGGATTTCATTGGTTTCAAGCTTATTGGTCTAATTTGATAGTGGTAATATTAGATACCGAATTTATTTTTCTTTGTTATATATATTTATATCATTTTTTTTTGTGGATGTTGTCCTTTTAATATTCTAAAGTAACCAAAGGTATGGGTTTTTTTATTCTTTGAATTTAGGAAAAATCCCCTCCATTACTTGGCCAGCCAAGAATTAAAGCTTCAACTCTATTGTTAATATGAATATCATAGGGGCTCTAATTTTTTTGTGGAACTTGTGACTTTATGTTCAGATCGACCTTTGTTGTTATGATGATGACATCCTTGGTATTTTGTTAAAATTTTTAATGCATTTAGTTGAGAAGCAACCCCTTTTCTAGGTTTCACCTTTAATAATATTCTCTTAACCTGTTATAAAAAAAAGTAATTAACTCTCTAAAATCAATTTTTGTTGGAAAAAAAAATTGTTGCGTCAAATATGATTTTGTTTTCGAAATTATAGTAATCTTGATATCTCATAAACTTATTAAGAAGTTCATTAGTAAGTTGACAGTTGTTTGGGACAACACCTAAATGTATTGTGATTGCCTAGGCTTTTTGGAGGTTCATTGCCTACAAGACGAAATAGGAAGGTAGAATAAATATAAACATCTAAATGACAACACTTAAGTGATTATTCCCAATACCACTTTTTCCCACCCACTTTGGGTTAATTTGCTTTTACATAGAAGTGATACTTAGGCCTCTTAATCAGGTATAAGTGGTTATTAAATCATTTACTGATTTTACTTTGTTTATTAATTTATAATTAACAAACAATTATATTTTATATCATCATCATCATCATCACCATCTAAGCATTATCCCAACTAACCTTACTTGTTGAACATGGAATATCGTAATGGAATCAAGTCATGAATATTCATTTCTACATCACATTCTTTCATAAAATATACAACCTTTGAAGAAGCTGACAAGGCCATTAGAACTTTGCATAATCAATATATTTTGACTGGGTGAGTGAGTTATATTGCTACTATGTGCTTAGTAGTTTCCAAACTATAATTCTATTGTTTGATCTATTCATGTTTTACATTTCCAGGATTGGGTCCTATCCATGTCAGATATGTTGAAGCCCCTGATGGTGCATGAACATTATATTTGTAACAGAAGAAAATAATTAATTTTTTTAATTACATATATACTATTCTTTTTCTTCATTTTTTACTTTTCCCAACTATTCTGTATTGCTCGCACGGGTGTCCCTTGCTAGTAATAATATACAAGAGAAACACATCATAATTACTAAAAGACAACATCACCCTGACCCGACCTTCAATCCTGCAATTTGCATTAAAGGGAGTAGTCAAAGACTAAACAATATTAATAATATTAATAATATTGATATATAAACACACTTATATATATATATATATATATATAACAAATGTATATGTTTATGTACTCAGATTGGCTCTGAGCTTCCAATCAAATTCGAGCTCTATACGAGGTTCGTTTTGTAATTGAGTCGAATCTGAATATTCCAAAGTTCAGATCATTAAGTTCGTGAGCTTAATTCGATCAT
This sequence comes from Nelumbo lutea, assembly GCF_056320005.1. NCBI lineage: Eukaryota > Viridiplantae > Streptophyta > Magnoliopsida > Proteales > Nelumbonaceae > Nelumbo > Nelumbo lutea. The sequence continues at coordinate 44,006,050 of NC_142688.1, forward strand.
TGCTTGCCTGCCTACCTCATTCGATCGAAGACGAAAGAAGACGAGCCAAATGAGTGACGACAACAAGACGAGAAGATGGTAAGTTTACTCTTCTTCTCCTAATTTTCGGTTTGGGTTCCTTTTGCAATTGGATTCAGCTTGCATTAGGAAGACAACACTCAACCACTCTTCTTGTTTCAAGATATCCAGGTTTCCTCTTCTTCTTCTAATTTTGGTTTAGGGTTCATTGTGTATTTAGGTTCAGTTTGCATTAGGAAGATGACAACACTCATCTTGTTTCCAGTTCCAATCGACAACACTCGTCTTCTTAATTTTCTTGATTTCATTTTGCGGTTCCTTCTACAGTTGGGGCTTTGAAGAACTCGGTTACCCTATAACAGAAAGAACTACTTCAACCATTAAAAGCCTCTAAGCCAAATGCAACTCTTTGGTTTGTTTGCTCTCACTTTTACCACGATTTGAGTAAAATATTTTTAGGCGTTCAATTTCTATTCAATTAATTCAAGTTCAAGTGATATGTTATTATTATCTATTAGCAAGTAAGCACGTGCTTTGCACATGGAAATCTTTGATGATCATGCTAAAATTTTCTAATTTTTTTATTTTTCTATGTTTATAAGAAATATTCTTATTTGTCATATTTATTTTTGTTTAATATGATTAATATATGATATTAGAGATGTGTTCAAATGTTTTCTATATTTTTTTTTGTATTTTTATACTTTTGTATGCTTTTATTTTTTAAGTTTTATTATTATAATATTATTTAATTATGACATTTAGGACTGACACATTTGACCCAAAAGGTTAAATTGTTAATTCGCCACCAAGCAAGAAAACAACTCCATTTTTTGGTTGGTTTTAAGTTTGTGTTTTATTTTTATCATCAATAAAAGCAAGGGTAAAAGACTTAAACATACCCTAAGCTTTCATAAATTGACTTAAACATATCATGAGTTTTTCAAAACAGACTTAAGTATACATTCTAGTTGTTAGATTTGATGGAATCGATTGAAAGACTTTTTTTGCCCTTCATTTTTCAAAATTTAAAAGAAAACCAAAGAGAAAATGAAATAAAAAAAAAATGAAACCCTAACTTTCACCTCCATCCAACCTTCACTTGCCCATTTTCATTTTAACTCGTTTGTACAAAATTTATTGTAGGCCTATTCTTTATCTTATGCAAGGATGAAATGACTTAAACCCTTAATTGTTATATTCTTCCATCCATGTTTTGTTCAAAGGATGTCAACAAAATTTGTGTACTTAGGCCATGTTTGGTTCACTACTCTAGGTCTCATTCTCTTAATTCTTGCTCATTTTAAGCAAGAATGGGCAAAAATGAATAACATTAGAGTACTGGGTTACAAAATTCTTGCTAATAACCACATTCTTTTTATAATGAAAAAATCAGCTCCATAACACAAAAATTGACTAGCTTGCGACATGAAAAATAATCATGCCCCATCTTGCTCATTTCATTCTTTGAGGAAACTCTACTTATAAAACTGTTGTCATAGATGTTTACTTTTGCAAAAATACTTTTACGAAAGCACTTCTATAAAAGTACTTATACGAAAGCACTTTTATAAAACTACTTTTACATGAAAGTACTTTTATAAAAGCACTTTTATGGAAGTACTTTTATGAAAAAACTTTTATGGAAGCACTTTTTACAAAAGTACTTTTATAAAAACACTTGTGAAAGTACTTTTATGAAAGCATTTTTATAAAAACACTTCTATAAAAGTACTTTACTAAAGAACTTTTGCAAAAGTACTTTTATGAAAACACTTTTACGAAAATACTTTTATAAAAGCACTTTGTACTTTTACAAAAGCACTTTTGCAGAAATACTTTCATAAAAGCACTTTTATAGAAATACTTTTATGAAAATACTTTTATGGAAGTACTTTTACAAAAGCACTTTTACAAAAATACTTTTATGGAAGTACTTTTACAAAAGCACTTTTACCAAAGTACTTTTATAAAAGCAATTTTATGGAAGTATTTTTATAAAAGCACTTTTATGAAAACACTTATAAAAGCACTTTTATGAAAGTACTTTAATGAAAGCACTTTTACAAAAGTACTTTCATGAAAACACTTTTACGGAAGTACTTTTACAAAAGCATTTTAGGAAAGTACTTTTATAAAAGCACTTTTACAAAAGTACTTTTATAAAAGAATTTTTATGAAAGTACTTTTATAAAAGCACTTTTATGAAAGTACTTTTACAAAACATCTATGCCAATTGGTAAACATTGACTATTGGAGACCTAGGTTGGCAGTTTGTGAATACCTGCAAAATTTTTTTTTCTTTTTTTTTTTGAAGAATGAAAATGAGCAACATACACTTGTTAGTCAGAAAAGAATTCACTTTTAGGAAAAAAAGTGTTTGGTTCATAGCAATATTTTCTCACTATGCCTATTTTTACCCATTATTTTCCATTTTAGAATTTCATCTTGGGTAAAAATGAGAAAGAATGAGAATTGAACCAAACATGGCCTAATTAGTTGCTCGGAAGTGGATATTGAACATTTCTTCCATTTTTGTTTATTTGTAAGGTTTGTGTTACATGCATACCACTGGTTATCAGTCTATGAGTTTGCTTCAATGGTTTTGGTCTTGTATTCCCACATTAAATACTATGGATGATGCTGAGGTTGAGCTCTTCCAATGTTGGTGTTGTGTTCTTTGGAAATTATGACGGGAAAGGAAATTGAAGGTGTTTGAAAACAGAACATTGACTCTAATGAAGCCATTTAGGCAATGAATGGATTTCATGATGTATTTCGTGTTGTAATGAGAATTACTCATCTGGAGGTGCTAGCAATTGCTGGTTATTCTTTGCCATCTTTTCAAGTTTTGAGTGGTGGAATTTTTATTTATTTTGATGGTACTTTCAAAAATATAAGGTCTGGGATGGCTTTATGTTTATTTATCAAGCATATGCAAGTTCATAGTGGCTTGATCAAGACCTATAGATGGGGATGAACCAATTGTTGCTAAGGCCTGGGGTTTATGGCATGCTTGGGATCTCTATCGATTATATTCTTAGATTGTTAAATGGTATTAATCTGCTAGTGTAGAATGGGTCAAAAATCTAATTTTGAACCAAATACTCAAAATCATGGCAAATGCAAACTCAACAACCTACACATCTCAGCTATTCAATATCAGAACCAATGCAACTAAAAAAAGGGTGATTAGGTTCTATTGGCTTGCAAAAACATAAAAACAAAGGAGGTTTATTCTTTTTTAAGTGTAAAATAGGATTTCCAAAATATTAAACGAGGTCTATCAAAACTCAGGGTATGTTTAAGTCTAGTGAGGTCAGCTCACAAGGTATTCTTAAGTCAATTCATGAAACCCCAAGGTATGTTTAAGTCTTTTACCCTAAAAACAATTATTCTTTGTTACACTTATTTTTATTTAATATAGTTAACTAATATAGGATTCAATGAAAGAATATGAGCTAATACTCTAAATATAAAAATTAATGAGAAGGAATTAAACGAGGAAAATGTAGTAGTTCATATTATATTTTGTGCCCTTATAATTAGAGAGGGACCAATTAAAAAATAGGGGTATTAAGAAGAAGATTCAATGAATATTAATGGGAATACTTTAAGTAAAGGAGTTAATGAGAGGGATTTCAATGAGGAAAAAATTAATTGTTCAACTTACATTTCTGTCCTTACAATTAGAGGGGGTCCAAATTCAAAAAGTTGGATATTTTAGCAAAACAAAATTTTCACACCATCATTCACACTTTTAATAATAGTATAGATTATTGTTTGTAATTTCTAAATTTTCATAAATTTGCACATTGTTTTAATATTCACACAGGAGTGGGTATTTTAGATGTTCTTTGGGATTTTGCTCTTAATTCTCAAATCGGGACTTCAAATTGTATTGATCAATTTTTTATAATGGTATTTTATACTTCTCATTCTTGATTTTGTTCTTCCTCCTCTTAAATTGAAAAACTTAAGTGAAGAGAAAAGCTTAATCAGTTGTATTGATTTTCTTGTATGTATGTACATATACAAGAGGATTCATATATACGAAACAAAGACAAAGGTACAACAATTATAGATGATCATTGAACTCCATGACTGGATCACCTCCTTTTCAGGGAGAGCTGATGCTCATTGGGTATTTTGGTTTGACACTGCTTCACACCCCAAAAGAAGCGAGTTAAGTTTGAGCTAAGCTCGGAGATGGAAGTCTTCTTTCATTTCTCGACGGTGAAGTAAGACCAAGCCCATGAGCTTATTATCGTAGGTTACAACATGTTGATAGGATCCCCTTTTCTACGCCCCATGTCCCCCCGTGTGGTGAGATGGGGCCACAAAAGGAAAAAGAGGGATAGGGTTTCTCTTGCTTTTGGCATAGTGGGCTCCGTGGGAGGCCCGCACGACGGGCTATTTGCTCAGTGGTAGAGCGCACCCCAGATAATTGCATCTTTGTGCCTGGGCTGTGAGGGCTCTCAGCCACATGGATAGTTCAATGTGCTCATCAATGTCTGACCCGGAGATGTGGATCATTCAAGGCACATTAGCATGGCATACTCCTCTTGTTCGAACTGGAGTTTGAAACCAAACTTTTCCTTAGGAGGATAGATGGGGTGATTCAGGTGAGATCCAATGTAGATCCAACTTTTTATTCACTCGTAGGATCCAGGTGGTCCAGGGAGACCACCACCTCTCTTCTCGAGAATCCATACATCATTTATCAGTGTATGGACAACTATCTCCTGAGCACAGGTTTAGGTTCGACCTCAATGGGAAAATGGAATACCTAACAACAGATCTTCACAGACCATGAACTATGAGATCAGCCATTTCATTCTGGGGTGACGAAGGGATCGTATCATTTGAGCCTTTTTTTCATACTTTTCCCGGATGTTTGGAGAGCTGCAATCAATTATCTCTTGACTCGAAATAAAAACAGGTTTGAAAAAGGATGTTAGAGTGTCTAGGATTGGGCCAGATGGTCTCTTAACGCCTTGTTTTTTTCATTTGTTTCCTATACTACAGTAAATCAAGTTAGAATAAGCAGGGCTATTTGTTATTTATGCAACCCATGTAGGTTTCAATGAGTTAAGGCTAGAAAATAGGATAGTAGCTACATTTGTGTCAAACAAATATTTAGATGGTACATGATTTTGGGAGAGATTGCAAATAAATGCTCCACTTGTCACATGATAAAGGCCATAAGAAGAAACTGAATCCACTTGTCTTGCTCTCAAACTTGAATGCGTAAACACATGGAGCCTTTATGTATAGAAGTTAATTTAATATTCACATAATGGGCTAAAGTAAAAGTTTTCTTCGTAGGCAATATGAACTTTGCATTTGTTTTCTATTTCTAACAGTATTTCTCCCTTCAAGGTTTAGAGTATCACAACTTGTTATTTGTTATATCATAATGCCAATATTTAGTGTCATATATTTGTTATTTATGTCATTTAACAATTAATAGATCACAAGGAATAATGCTTTTGTGCAATAATGCCATTTTCTCTCGTTCATGATCACAATGTTTCATTTAGGGATGGCAATTTCGTAGGAACTTTTGGGAATTTGACCTGTTCTGACCCTATTAGGATTCATTTACCAAAATCCTATATGGATTGGGATGGGTTTGGGTTTTGACTTTAGGGTATCAGATACCTGTCGGGATGCATAAATATGAACCTATTATATTATATACCATACACATATTTATAAAATTTAAGTACTGAAATAATTATTCTATTATTAATACTTTATTTGTATAAATTTCTTGGGATTAAAATCATCATTTGGTGTAAATTTGGATTTGATAGATTATTTATTTCATTTAGTTATAAAATAATAATTTTAAATATTATTTCTTTTAATTTTTAGTTGGAATTGTTAAGCATATATGTATTGATTGTTTTGATGAACACAAAAGTTAATTAAATTTATTTTATTTCATTATATTACATAAGAGGCAAGGTGGTTTAGTGGCTTAAAGTAGTGTTAAGAGATTTGGCGCTATCATTAATTGATCCAGGAGGGTTCAAGTCACACTATAAGCATTAAGAAACTTTTTTTAGTAGAAAACGTTTGGTCAAGGGGTTTAATGGGTGGGACAGGTCGGGACGGATTTAACGGGTTTGGGGCAGGACAGGTTTGGAAAATTGAGAGAAAATGTTAAACGGGTTTGGAATCATGGATACATAGGCGGGTTCAAGAATGGGTAGGGCAATAAACAATACAAGCAATCCTATTGCCACTCTTACCATAGATGGTACACAGGATCTCAAAGCTCACCATGTTGAATCTAATGAGATTGATCACAGGCATTGTGTTTCTTCAGATAATGCCTTCTTGATTTCCAAGACGTAATTCAGAGCAACGTTTTTTATGGAAAAATGGTTCCAAACATGTTATCATTTTCTGAAACATTAATTTTTTCAACGTAGCATTGATGTATCACCATTTTCTGGAGCAACAACATTGATATCAAACACCGACTAAATGATTCTCCACGTCCATTGGTTCTGCTACGACTAATGTTACTGAGGATTGGGCACCTTGAAAGTTATTCAAAGCTGGTCATCAAAAATTTTAAATATGTCACCTCTCCTCCATGGGAATCAAAACAATGATTGGAAGGTGTCGTGATGTTTGTAGAAGTTTTTTGGGCCGAACGTGCAATATTCTCACACCTTAAAGATACCAAACTAGGTGAACAAGAAAGAATCTATTAGAGTTGGAACTAGTGATGCGGGTACTGATGGTTAAGACAATTGGGTGTAGTTCAGTTGAGGTGGACAATATTATACATAAGTTTGTTGTTGATTGACACTTAAAATCCATAGTTCATGACTTTGTTTTTGATGACACTTAAAATCCCTATAGTTCACAAAGATCAGTGTAGCTTTTGGATATCAAGATATGGATCAAATATAGATTCTATGTTTCATGGCATTGAGTAAAAGTAGGATTCCGGATGTCATGTTCATAAGAATTCTGCCCATGCCTACCTACAATACATTATTCCCGTGAATTAGGAATATCTCTCCCTGCATAATACTATGCAGAGGATGAGATGTTTTCCATGTATGACTATGATAAATGTGAGCAGAATTCTCGTGGCAGAAGATCCAGACTCCAAAAATAGAATGCAGTTTGATATCATAGTGAGAAGATTGCTATTACTCCTGAATTTATGGACATACCACTAAGAAAACCAGCTCTAATGGAGAAGAACCTCTGAGCATGCAGCGATTGCTATGCTACTTTGAAGATTATGGTCAAATTGTTCAAGAGAGAGATAACTATGATGAATCAAAATTGGTTCAGCCAATTTAGGGATGGGCTGTTCTTGTAAGGACTGCAAGTGACTATTATATTAGATACATTGAACCAAGGTTTTAAAACGGACCTGGGAATCGTTTTGGGCACTGTTTTCTGGTTCAGCGGTTCAACTGTCCGGGTTGAACGGTTCGACTTCTGATATCATAAATAAATTAAAAAACAAAAAATATTTATATATAATAAAAAATTAAATAAAATACAGGAAAAAGAACAATATATAAAAAATAAAAATAATAAAATACAGAAAATTACAAAGCCATGCATCTCAAAAGCATCACAAGCACTGTCAGCTCCAAACTTAGAGAAACAAAACAAGCAAATGCTTGTACTAACCATGGTTTTTAAAACCGAACCGGTGACCGAATCAGTCAGGGGTCCGGTTGTTAGTTAGAATGGTCCGACCGTTCAACCTGAATGGTCGGCCCATTCTGACAAAAAAATAAAAAGAATAAAAAAAATAAAAAATGATAAAAAACGTTCGAACGATTAACCAGCCGGTTCAGTGGTTTGCTGAACAAAATCAATGATTTTAAGGGAAAAAAATGATTTTGAGAAAAAACGGAACTGGTCAAGTGACTGATTCCCGATTTCTCCGATCCGGTTGAAAAACCATGATACTAAGTATAAGGAAGACAACGGAGTGAGGGGTCAACAGTGTAATCCATTCAAATATTCAATATCTTAGATGGCAAGTCAAGACTCAAGAAGAAGGGAAGGAGGGCAAATGATCCAAAGGTACGGAGTGACGAACTAGTGAGGCATCATTCATCAACTCAAGTAGCCGCAATGAAGATAGTCACCGGAGGTTGGAATCCACAGTGGTCACCGGCAGCCATAGCAAAAATAGTCGCCAGAGCCGTTCCTTTCAAGATGTGGTTGAGAAAGACTCGAAAGGCAAAGCTTTGGTTGCTGGCGGGTGTTTGCTCTGATTCTGGAAAGGGCGGTACTGGTGTATCGCCGCCGTCATCTTCAGTGAACACCTGAAGGGGGGAAAAGGGCTTTTGGTTTTGGGTTTGGCAAAACAAAACCCTAAGACTTTCGAAGGTTAGGATTTAGTAATAGATGTTAGAATATATTTGTCATTTTATTTTTATTTTAAAATAAAAATAAATAAAAAAACAAAACTTATAAAATACCAAACTGCTAACCGTTGCCTGGGTTGAACAGGTCGACTGTTCGGCCATCCAGGTTGACAGTTTTTGACTTTTTCAACATTTTTTACGAAAAGACGGTTCAAGCCTTCAAGAAAAACTCAGAACCGTTTGAATGACCGATTTCTAGTCCAAACGATCCATCCATCCAGATCAACGACAGTTTAAAAACGTTGCATTCAACTTCTTGGATGATAACCACATGTATACAAAGACTCGACATGGTGAACCTACTGTTAAGCCTGATTGATAGGAGGAAGTTGAAATGGCAACGCTGTTTGATAATGGATTCCATTCCTCAATAATGCTGAGGCTATTGGAAGAATGGAAGGGCTTTGCTTGCCTAGGGGTGTCCACTTGAGAGGAATATGTCATGGTTGAGCTGCATTATTTGGATAAGAAAACCATACGCAGGTGGCATTCTATTTCAACTAATCAACTCAACTGAGCTTTAATGGGTTCGCTACATGCACCACGTCCTGCCATTTTGCTCTATCAAGAACCATGTTGATGGCATTCTATTTCTTCAATGCTCCCAAAATTGCAAACTGGGCCTGCCATATTTAAGAGTTAGCAGGCGACATACATATAAATGATTACTGATGGAAATCTTATTTTTTTTTCAATAGAAAATAATTAAAAAAAAACTAGTTCACTCTTTTTTTGGCATATGAAGGTATTAAATTAAACGACAACCAAATGTAAAAAGTTCTTGACATCTGGAACTCCCTCAGGGTAGAGGTTATATATACTAGAGTCCAGATTTAAAGTTTTGGTTTTTTTTTTTTTCTTTGCCATATTTCCATAACAAAAAAGAACAATAGGAGAACTCCTAAGAAAGAGCCTCGGTCAAACTCAAAAGCCATAGGCATGACCAAGGGAGAGACACCCAAGGACTTCAAAACTGAACTGTACAATGAATCAGTCAGGGGTTCAGTTTTCAGGTCGAATGGTTCTATCATTCGAATCAAATGGACAGTTCGTTCTGATAAAAAATTTAAAAAATAAAAAAATGGCCAAACCGTTGGATGGTTCAAACGATTCAACTGTTCAGATCAGTGGCTTACTGACCAAATCAATGATTTTTGTCAAAATAAGGTTTTGGGGTTAAACAGAACCAGTTCCCAGTTTTTCCAGTCTGATCCGATTTTGAAAACCATGGAGACACCTTTGCCTGCAATGCTTGAACCACCTGCAGGGAATTAATGCAAACATGAACATGTGATGCATCCAATTGTTTCACAAACTGGATTCTTTTAAAAGCCGCTTCTAGTAGAAGCCTGGCTCACCATTTTGCCACTAATTACACCTACACGGTCCAAAGTTAATGCACTGGTTGGACATTTCCTAGAACTGATTAAGAACATCCTTCAGATTCTCAATTTCCTCTCAATGAGCTCTCAAAAAAGCATCATATCATCTACAAAGAAGAGATGGGTGATACTGGGAGCTCCTGTAGCCATATGGATTCCTTGGATTCTATTTTCTGTTTTAGCTTTGAGGAATTGCCTTGAAAGGCCTTCCATGGCTAGGATGAAACTGTAAGGAGAGAGGGGGTCTCCTTGCCTTAGACCTCTAGAAGGACTAAAATGCCCTTCCATAGACCCATTTATTAGAACTAAGAAGGAAACTATAGAGATGCACTCTTTTATTAAATGGAAGAAGTCTACAGAGAACCCTAGGCTATGCATAACTTTAAGCAGGTAAGACCACTTCAGCGTATCATAGGCTTTGGACATGTCTAACTTTAAGTCTACGAATTCAGTGCCCCTTTTGTGAGAGTTAAGGAAGTGGAACCTTTCTTGAGAGACCACAATTTTATAAACCATCTGTCTCCTTGGCACAAAGGCTGCCTGAGAAGGAGATATACATTTGTCCAATAGTGGCCTAAGCCTATCGGCAATGACTTAAGCCAATACTTTGTACAAGACGCTGCATAAACTAATTGGATGGTAGCCTTGAACCTTAGAATAGTCCACTTTCTTTGGTATAAGACAAATAAAGGAGTGGTTCACATTTTTTTATTGGTGAAGAATTCTTGGACAAAAGCTACTATCTCAGTTCCCATTAGATCCTACAATTCCTTAAAAACTAAGGTTGGCATACCATCAGGACCTAGGGGTTTGAAGCTACCTACACTAAAAAGGGGTTTCTTAACTTCCCCTTGAGAGGGGATAGCTAGAGCCCTTGATTGTCTCCCTCAGTGATTGGAATCCAGGTGCTAGGAAGATTAGACTGGTCTTGGATATTCTGAGAAGAGAAGAGATTGGAGAAATAGTCAATAAATACTTTGGTTATGTAGTTATGTTCTGACTCCCAAAACTCTCATTCAAATTTTATTTCTTCAATGAAGTTCCTTTTTTGTGTAAAGACTATACTTTTATGGAAGTAAGCAGTATTCTTATCACCCAAATGAAGTCAGAGTTGTGGACATCTGTCTCCAACAGCTTTCATTTTGGGAATTTAGGAAATCTCTTTGGGAATAAAGGTCATTCAACTTTTGCTCATCCTCGAGACTAACTTGCTCAGTACAAAGAATTTGCTCATCCACCTTTCTGAGTTAGGTTTGGGGATCTATGAACACTGTTTTCCTCCATTTGATCAAATATATTTTTATCCTATCCATTTTGAGGGCAAGCTTATAAGCAGCATATCCACTTATTTGCATGTTCCAACCCTCCTCAATGACCTGCTTACATAACTAAGATCGATTCACATTTGGGGAGGCTATTGCTCTATCCAACATCCAGCTTAAGCACCTACCACCATTTTGCTTATTCGACCATGAAAACCCCCCTCCTTTAATTCCTATCTCTAAGAGATTAAGGCTAGTGATGGAGGGCATTTTGGTCCTCCCACACAAGTAGTGACACATGGACGTTATCCACAACATAATGCCAAGTCAGTGGACCAGCTTGACAGGTCAACTAGGAGCACCTCGCACAGACCGACCTTGACCTTGGCAAGGTGAGCTAGTGGTCTACTAAATCCACGACTGACCTGACCAGGGAGACAACCGTGCTAAGGTGAGATCAGGCAACTAGCGAGGCGAGCTCACCTAACTGTTTACAAACTCCGCCCTCAAGGGTGCCAATGTCGTGGCCATTGGAGCAGCTCGCCAAACCATATGCCGCAATCCAAGCAAACGAGCCCCAACCGCCATGGAAATCTCGTAATTGACACCCAACACACCTCATTTTACGGAAACAGTACCACCGAAAGCTCAGGAACATTACCAGAGTCTCCCTGAGCCCCCCAAAAACTATAAAAGGAATAAGAATTCGCCTAGGGAGGTATGTGCACTGATATACTCAGGCTCTCTCACACTCTCAAGATATTTCCACACCGTCTTTCTGACTTAAGCATTGGAGTGTCCTCCCCAGGTAAAAACTACACAAGCACTCTCACCCTTCTTTCCTTGCAGCTTACTTTAGCTCGAACATCCAGACATCAGCTCAACCACACAACTCGGCCCAGCCATATTGACGCATAGACAAAGTCTGAGTCACAGTACACGAGGGAGTGTCCAGATCGTGCATCAACAACTAGTAATAAAATTCCTATACTATCTCGAAGTTCCTCTGTGCTCTCAAATCTAGGACCTCCACTGAAGATCTTTCATTGAAGTCTCCTATTAAGACATAGGGGAGATTAACAATCTCCATCTAGGACCTCAAAATAGACCAAAATCTATTACATTGGGATTTAACATAAGGGCCATACACAAAGCCAATAAGCTAATCTTGCAAGGGAGGAGACGAAAAGACGTTAAGGAAAACATAAATGACACTTGCCAAAAAATATGCTTGGTAGCCACCCCTTCCAAAGAACTTCTAGACCTCCTGCTCACCCTTTAGGAGGGATCAAATATGAGTTAGAGTACTTCAACATGTTACTAATTCTATCAACTTTATCATTACGGATTTTGATCTCGCTCAAGAAAATGAAATTCGGATTGTGGTTCTTAACCAAATCACTAAGAACTTGAACTGCCTTGGAGCAAACTTCTCCATGGCAATTCCAACTTAAAATTAATATTGGTACTGTTGTGGATATTCTGGGCCAGCCACCACCGTCCTTAACATTAAAAAATTAATCGAATAAAGGAGAAAAAAATACTTATAGGAGGGCCCTGATTGGAATTGGAATAAGGGATTATAGAATTTTCCAAAGCCACTAGACTCTCACTTTCCACATACATTGGACCATCAAGATCAATAACTCTATTAAAAGTAATATACGTTGAAGTCTCTAATCTCTCAAAGATAGAGAGGTCTGGTCTCTCATCCTCTATCTATAACGAGGAAACTAGGTCGATCCTTGGCCTTTTCCACAACCTAGCGTTGAAGTACTTGGGAGACTCAAAGAGAGCAAGTTTGAGAGAGAAGTTTGCATGTGTAAAGCTAGGCTGAACTCTTCAGTGGAAACCCTTACAAGAGAGTGATCAGGGGCTCTCTGACCACTCTTGTTGGTTTCTTGGGACGTAGGAACAAAACCATGTCCTCAATCCCCTTAGTAGATTGGTTCTTATTCAGAGGCGCCTCTCTTGTAGCCAGAAAGGATTTTGAGGGTTTTGCTGCGAAGGGTCTTGTTGCACCTACTGATGTGGGGCCTAATCCATTATGTGAACAAAGTCCTAAAATTGGGGCCGCCTCCAATTTCTGTGCATAGCTAGTAGCTCTACATGTAGACAAGGTTCAAGAAGGTTCATTGTTCTCCGGTTGAAGAATTAGTCTAGCGAACAACTATTAGTTCTAGGTAGAGCCTAAGAGCAACGTCTAAACTAATGACCTACTCAACGACACAAAAAATAATCCCAAGGGAGATCTTTGAATATATAGGTTACCTACTAGTTTTAAGAGGGGCTTCCACTGAAACTTTCGCCTTCACTCTTATGTAGTTTTTTTTTATAAGCAAACGATCCATTAGAAACATCAAGGATACAAAAGGAGACCTTTGTTACAAAAGTAAGAGTGGTTTTTTTGAGGCAGAGGTCTAGAAACAAAAAGTTGAGTCCTATTTACATTTGCCCTTGTTGATATAGCATGTGCAGTGTTGACATCCTTCCTATTTACATACATTGAGTTTAAATCATCAAAACAAGTAAGAATATACTTAATGTGGTCAACAAGTGCCTGTTCATTCCACCTAATGCTTCCATTGGTTCCTTTGAGCTTCAACAAAAAGGAGTGGGCAAGGCTGATTCTTTTGACAATAGGTCTTCCCACGTCCTTCAAGAGGATTTCAAATGGAATGCCATGTAACTGGACACAAACTACACTCCTATTGTGGACATCCAGGGACCTAGGGTTTAAGGATTATCCACTGGCCATTCAGCTGCTAGGAGCCACCATCATCGTCTTCAAAGAGAAAGTGCAGGCGAAGTGTTTTCTTTGGAAGGGAGCTATGAATAATCTGTTTAGTCCCAACCTCTAGAGGTTATAAAGCCCTTGTTCCAGTTCATTGAACTAGTCTATAAGTCGAGGGTATAGGCAACAAATAAAGAACTTCCAGAGGTCGTAGATGTAGGGAGAAGTATGAGCATGGATGTTAACAAGATCAACCCCCGACGGATTCTCAGCTTAAAGCATATTCTAGGAAGCTTCACTCAGGGCATTGAGATCCTTCATAACTAAGAAGCATGGAAGCTAGAAGAAAGCGAGCACTCCGAATTCGGTGCATTTAGATTCAAAGGGATTTTCTCTTTTAGTCCACTAAAATTTTGACACGTCAATCCATGCTCAATTGACCATCACCTGATATCAATATATTTTTTAATAAAAAAATTAATTTTATAATAGAAAATTCTAAAACCATCACATTCTTTCTTCTCACACACAAACCTGCTCTCCCAACCCAACCATTAACCTCTTCATCAACACCTCAACGGTGTTCAAACTACAACTGTGAGAGATTCATCCCTTCATATTCAGATTCCTTAATGTCATGCCCCTTAAATCTAAAGACCTACCACCATTTTCTGTGAGGGAAAATGCTCCAAAATTCACCATGGAAAGGGATCTTTTGCAATTGAAGCCTTCTGAACATGATATACTAAGGCCATCCCATCTTTTTGTCCATTCTCATTGACAATGAGGTAAGAAAGCACGGCTGTAATGGGAAATATAATGTGTAAAATTCAACCAAGACATCTCCATTTGGAAAGAAGACAAAAACTCTGCCCCGTTCATCTCCAACAGCAACATATTTGTAATAACCTTCATAATCCTCAAATAGCAATACGACTGTAGATTTCTATTCAAGCTTCATTGTTGACAAAGATTGAAACCTCTCTGACCAAGATGGGTTGTACTTTGTCATAGAAACCCCTTTACCTCTATTTCTCTCCCAAGTTTTAGCTTCAAATCCCCCCATCTTCGACCTCTTTCAACACCCTACCATCTCCGTTTCCACCATGAGTCTTACCTTCAAAAGCCTTGCCTCACTAAAGACCTACCATTGAAGAACCTCTAGTACTAATTCTATTTTTTTTTATTACAAAACTCCGCCAGGCAGCTATTCCATAACATCACTGCTTTCCATCTTCCTCAGCGAACATTCCTGATATACCCTTTAATATGCTTGATATATTTCTGTTCAGTTGCAGCAGTTTAAACATCGTTGAAGAAGAGGGTAATGGTTGGGTTGGGAGAGCAGAGTTTGTATGCGGGAATAGAGAATGTGAGGGGTTTAAACTTTTTATTAAAAATATTGTTATCAGTCATAAAGTTTCAACCGGTTGCAAGTGATGGCTAGTTAAGTATAGATTAACGTGTCAATATTTCATTGGACTCGAAGAGAAAACCCCTTCGGGTCTAAACGCACTGGATGCAGTGTGAGCAAGAAGAGAAGAAGGATTGGAAGGAAGCATTAACAAGATGGTAGAGAAGCACCTTGAAATTGAAAGTCCAAATTTTACTGACAGTTTGACATAAGGCCAAAAATGGCCACCTCTTTCTCACCAAGTGGCTAAAAGCACCGTAGTCCACTTGCGAGAGGGTCGAGGTGAAGGATTATAGTGCTGAAAGACAACACCCCGACAAGACTTCTATCTAAGCCCCACTCCCTAACACACGAAAACAACCTACTCGTCCAGAAGCTACATAACCCGAAACAGAAGATAGAGAGAGATTAACCAGAGATGTACTGAGAAACTAACAAGAACAAACTAACTAAACTAAACTAGTTAAGATTAGTGGACTTTCCTTTCCAATCCGATTGAGCTTCCTGTCCCTTTGCAAACTACGAACCAGCTACTCAGATTCATGCATCTCATTAGGATTTCACACCATCAAAGATCTTTGCATCCTCCTCTTGGAGTTTGAGGCCTCGATCTCTACGGACGAAAATAAACCACTGATTTACCAATCAGTAAACACTTGTGTTAGTTCATGCTGAAGTTAAAAAATCTGAACTTGGTAGTGTTTAATGGAATAAAGGACACTCAACATCATCAAAAAGATGTGGAATTGGATTCACCAATCTTCACTTAAGTGCTCTTTCTACTAGTTCACTTGAGTTGCTGATATAATTCATGTTGATGCTCAGATTGGACGAGGACAACAAAGAAAATTTGTTCTACTTACTGGACGAATTGGCTAGTGGATGGATTTGAGGACGTGTTGAGGCCGAGGGGTAGAGGAGCCCGAGGTGCATTATGATTGACGACTTGCCTGTTTTCGAGGTTGGGTGAGGCCGAAGTTGGTCTTGCAATAAAGGGGAACATCAGAGGATCTGAGTGCTAACCCAAGGTGGGGACTCCGAAGGTCAAGTTAGTAGGGCATAGCAAAGAGGACGGACGGGGTCACCAGAAAGCTAGAGAGCAAGGGAGTTTGGAGAGATGAGAGTCTGGGGGCCTTTACCTTGGGAGAGTCATGCCCTATTTATACTTGAGGTTGCCTGAAGGCAAATAGATGTGGATGGTCAAGATGCGATCTGGCCCTGGGCAGGTGGTCATCCGGGCCCGCCACGTGTGGTTGCACCATTGGTCCCGTGTTGGGTGCCGACCTCTGCACTGCTAGATGCACTGATTGGCTCTACCCTTGGCCACACGTTGACGTGTCGGAGGCTTGCCTAAAGTGCCTACATCATTTTCCCCCCACTCCCCCACTCCCGAGGCCGTGGTGGAGGTCTTAGCTGAGGACCTCAACTTCAACCGAAGAGAGTGTCATTCTCGCTAGGAGGCGTTGAGTGGCCTTCTATGGAAAGGACCTCAACTATAGCTAGGCTGGAGAGAGCGATCTTTGGGTGTGGAGGTGCAGGTCCTGATTTCGGAGTTGCTGATGATAGCTCGGCATGGGAGCATGGAGATGTCGGCTATGGCTGAGGCCTCGTTGGAGGTAGTCTGGCCTATGGGCGTGTGGATGCCATCCTCGACTTCGAGGGGCTTCTGATAGCTGTCATGCTGATTCTGTTCCTTGGGGAGGTTGCGGAGGGCCAAAGAGCACGGAGGTGTTGATTTTGACTTCAGAGAGCTTGGTATCGTGTTTTCTATAGGTACAAGGTGTGCATGCCCCCAAGTCGTGTGCTTAAGATGAGCTGATGTGTCTGTATGTGGGCCAAGCATCGGCTTTTGGCCAGTCACCACTATGTCAACTGCAGACAATGAGTGGGTGTGCCGTTGCCATGCATGAGATGAATTCCAACATCATGTGTTGTCCGCATGTGTGACGGGTCTCGACGTTGAAGGTCTAGACTGTGCCCGAGGTGGGCATTGGGTCGTGACCGTACGCGAGATGGTAGTGATGTTCCCTTGTATCTAGTGCAGAGGGTTGGTCGTTCAGGTCAACTTGGTGGGGAGTCGAGCTGAGCCCTTAGTGGCGGAGGAAGCTTTGACACGGGCTGACCTCGACTTTGCTTGCCTAGGTAGGAGCATTCTTGTTGTTGGCCCGACACGTCGGCTCATTTTCACGTCGATAAGCATCAGTTAGCTCGTGCTTGCATAAGGGTGTCGCAGAACGCCAGGGACATGTTGCTTGAGTAGGCCAAGTTACTGGAGAGGGTGCTAAGCAAGGGCTAGTTCGGCGAACAGGTGTCAAGAGGGTGCCTCAGCTAGGAGGGGGCCTCAACCAGGTCAGTTGTAGGGTGGCCGAGGTGAATATTTGCTCTGTTGCATAGAGGATTCTTTTGTTGACAATTGCGCTTCCGCTACGGGTTACTTGTCATGCCGACAGCTTGCTGCTTTTGCGTGAGGAGGGTGACAAACGTAAAGCTATCAGCATCTAAGGTGACGCTACCCCGAGATGAGGAAAAGTGTGTGTCCGTCGAGAGGTAGGCAAAGGGGGCTTCTGAGGTGGGGTTGTCGCCCGAGGTGATGAAGTGTTTGTGCCTGCCGAGGAGGTGTGACCGTCTGAGGGTCTGTTTGCCAAGGAGGAGTCTACAGCAGCTGAGGTGTTCGTGTGTATCATGTGCCTTTGTTGCAGTTGCATTTCTTCTATGTAGGGGTCGGTGCCCCCTTCCAAGAGGTTGCAAGTTCCAAAGATTCATCGCTCAATAACCCATCTACTCAAGCACCCAGGTGGGCAAGGCTGAGGTTGAGCTTTGCCGCCGAAAACACGGGGCCCCTATCCTTAGCGAGAAGGAAAGGGAGGCACATGCCACAGCTCTCCTAGCTGCCCTTCCCATGGGGGATAGGGTGTGTAAACCCATGCGCAACCGAGGTTGCGTGGAGCTCGGTCGGTGTTGTGGACCACCTTGGTCTAAGCGAGGTGGTATTGTTCCCTTCAACATGTCTATTCTTCCATAAATTGTGCTAAGCAAAGGGCTAATGCCAGCTCTCGAGCATGGATGATAACTCACTCGCTTGGAGGGTCTCTTTGAAGTCGAGGCTAAGATCAAGGGCTACCTCGTCAGTTGCAACTGAGGTCCGTTAGACTCCCTGTCAAAAGGGGTGAGTAGGCATGTGACCTCCAGAAGGTCGTATGTCTTGGGCCAACATCCGGTTTGGGCATGTAACCAGCCAGTCAATCGTCTGAGGGCATGTGGTCTCCAGAGGATCATATGCCTTGGGTCAATGTTTGATCCGAACGTGTAACCTTGGTGAAGATTGTATACCGTGGCTAGTCGGTCGATTGAGGTGAGGGACCTGGAAACTTGGCATATGACCTCCAAGGATCGTGTGCCTTGGACCGAGGTCTAGTTCGAGCATGTAACCTCGGCGAAGGTTGTATGCTGCAAAAGGTCGCTCAGTCAAGACGAGAACATATACGCTACGGGTTTGAGGCGAGGTAAGAGAAACTTGTTTTATTACAAAATGTTTACATGGTCGGCCAAGGCCGAGCTCTTGTGATTACATGGTCCAGCTGGTGAGCATTCTCGAGGCCGAGGTGTCGATGATGAGCAACTAATTACAACCATTGCTACTAGGGCGAGGTGATGAGGTCAGTGTCAATGTACTGCTTTAGATATCCGCGGCGGATGAGAGACTTGATCTTGTCCTGGAGGTCAAAACAGTCCTCGGTGTCATGGTCGGTGCCGCTACGCAGTTTTTTCTAGGTCAGCCCTCTTTGGGTTCCTCTTTCTCTTCCTAGGCCACTTCATATACTCCTCCCCTCCTACTTGCATGAGTATGTGTGCTCGAGTGGAGTTGAGTGGTGTGTACTAGTCATAGGATGAGGCTGGTGGCTTCTTGTTGTTGTCGTCACCGCAGTTGTTTTCATGTCAGTGGTCACCATGGTCGCGGTCAGTCTCTCAACCTTGGTGATCGCCAACCGAAGCTTCCTCGGCAACAATGTACTTTTGTGCCTTTTTCAAAAATTCCACCTTGGTTCTGGGCGGCGTCTTGACAACAGAACACTTAAGGGCCAAACCAGGGAGGAGGCCTTATTGCTACATGCATGGAGACCAAGGGGTTGATGTCGTGGACTTTGAGTTCTTATTTCTTGAAGAGGTCAATGTAGGACCGTAGGCTCTCACCATGTCACTATCAAACGACAATGAGTGAGACGACGCTCTTCTATCATCGTCGACTACTGATGAAGTGGGTGAGGAAAAGGTTGGCGAATTGGTTCCATGAGCTAATGGAGCAAGGCAGGGGCCCGGAGAACCAGCACTGAGCTTCCCCCTTGAAGGTCACCTAGAAAGCTCGGCACATCAATGCATCGGAATACCCGTATAGGAGCATGAGTGCCCGAAAGTGCTCAAGGTGTTCGTTTGGGTTCGAGGTGCCATCATAAGTCTCCAGTGTAGGAGATTTGAAATGTTGCGGAAGAGGTTTCGAGGTGATGGTGGCGGTGAAGGTGTCCTCCTGGTGGAGGGGTACTGACTTGCCTAGGTGGCATCTCGGCTCTCCTTGACTTACCGAATTTCAACCTTTACCACGCCAAGTTGTGCTTGCAAGTTGGTGATCTACTGGCCGACGGCTACCTCAGCTTCATCTTGGCCTCCTTAGCAGTGGGACAGGCCAGCTACGTCTCGGTTCCTTTTGGTCCGTCGGTTGTCAAGGTAGTCTTGGAGGTCCAAGGTGCGAGGTGGAAGTGGCATTTCTTGTCAACGGTAGTGTCCTTGGCTTCGGTGTCAGTTGCAAGACCGTACTGATTCATTCTCCCGTCAACAAGGAGGTTGGAGGGTTCTTAGTGGCTGACTTACACTTTGAGCACTTCTGTCGGACGTTGAGAGATCAGCCCAGTAAGGTCCGACAAGGTGCTTGGTTGGTGGAGCCTGCAAAGGCTGTATGCGGTGATGCCCTAGGTTTCAGGCGGGGCGGTCGCCCTACAGGCGGCCTCCTGCCAGTCGCCCCATCTCATCCAACCTCTGCGCGAGGTGGTCAAGTCGGTCGAGGACTGTTTGGATTTGGCCCCTGGTGACCAGGTTCTACGCAGTTTTCTTGTTTCTTGCCATTCCTTTGGAACCTAAGTTGTAGTATTGGGGGAAAGGCTTAGTAGTCATTCCAACAAACAGTACCAATTGTTGATGCTCGGATTGGACGAGGATAACACAATAAATTTGATCAGCTTCCTAGACGAACTAGCTAGTGGATGGATCCCAGGGCATGCTAAGGCCAAGGATTAGAGGAGCCCGAGGTGCACTGTAACTGTGAGCCTGCCTGTTTCTGAGGTCGAGAGAGGCTGAAGCCGGTCCTGCAATAAAGGGGAACGTCAAAGGCCCCGGGTGCTAACCCAAGGCAGGGACTCCAACAGTCAAGTTAGTAAGGCATAGAAAAGAGGGTGGATGGGGTCCGAAGAGCTCAAACAGGGTCGCGAGAAAGCTAGAGAGCAAGGGAGTTTGGAGAGATAAGAGTCCGGGGGCCTTTACCTTGGGGGAGTCATGCCTTATTTATACTTGAGGTTCCTGAAGGTGAACGGATGTGAAGGGTCAGGATGCGATCCGGCCTTGGGCAGGCGATCATCCAAGCCTGCTGCGTTTGGCCACGCCATTGGTCCTGCGCTAGGCGCGACCTCTACCCTGCCAAATGCGCTGATTGGCTCCGACCTTGGCCATGCATCCACGTGCTCAGATTCATGCATCTTTTTAGGCTTTCACATCATCAAAGATCATTGCTTCCTCCTCTTGGAGTTTGAGGCCTCGATCTCCACTGAAGTTAAAAAATCTGAACTTGATAGTGTTTAATGGAACAAAGTACACTCAACATCATCAAAAGAGATGTGGAACTGGATTCACTGAACTGAAAACTTGAGTTCAGTGTTCTTTCTACTAGTTCACTTGAGCTGCTGATATAATTCAAAACTCCAAATAATATAATTTTAGGTGCGTTAGGCATGTACAGGTATCATATCATAATCACCCCTATGTGCAACTCTTTTTTTCCCACGTCGTTCTGAATAAAATTCTTTCGCAAGACCGTAGGAAACAGCCAACCAGGTTGGATATCATATCACCCCACATGGACAGCCTATAAACTATGTTTGGTGAAAAATCTGAATACCCAAAATTGGCTGTCAGTTAGTCATTTGAAAGGGTTATTTGCTTCAACCTCATTGAATAGCTCATCGGGACACTTTCTAACCAGTTGAATCAGCTTAGCTAAATCTTCATATCAGCCCTTCCAAACGGATCCTAATTTTCTTTTGTTTTTTTTATTCCTTTCTTCCGGATCATCTATGTCTCACCCCCAAATTTAGTGCTCTGGCTTGATTTTAAGTAGTTTAGTTTGATCAAGCAGAAAAACCCTATATATAAAGGCAAAAAGGAAACCCTTTTCAAAAAACAAAGAAAAAAATAGCCATTGTAAAATCCCAGTAGGCTAAATTGGATTGGTGGACATCTTCCCTGGCCCTGCAAAACTGATTTAACAATTAGTCCAAGGCCATCAGTCCGTGGTCCGTGCCTATGGCGTGTTATTGTTAGCTATAAAATTTATTAAAGAGATAAAGCACATCACAAGAAAGGTGATTAAGATATCATCGACAAGAAAAAAAAAAGCCCTTAAAACACCCCAAAATCATAACCAAAAATAGTTAAATTTATTTGAACAGGGAATTTGAGAATTGAAACAGAATTTTCATTTAGTAAATGCTGAAACTTTCTGAACCACGATCATTTTACATGTACTACACAATTCGATCACTCTGAACCACGTTTAGATGGTAGAACTTGAGACTCAAATGATCACATTATCAAGCACTCTGTACATTGAATCGTCTGTTCAAGTTATAGCAGATCAAGAATGATAGAATCATAAATGCTGAATGCTTAGTTGATTAGATGTGGAACTTAGAAGAAACTATGTCATTATCAAACCCTCCATAATCTACCAAAGCTGGGCACAATTTCTATTCTTTCACTACCAAATTCACTAATTCTTCATGCCTTAGTTCTTGATAATTTTGCCACCTTGTGCTGTTTAGATAGTATCTCCGCAATAAGTTGACGCCCAAATAGATGCGAGTTTTTCAGGATTAGGTTTCTTGAAGATGAATCCGCAACATATCCTTGACCTGGCATCCATTGCAGCAACCTTAAGAGCAGCTCCTTCTTTTCAGGTTGCCCTATATAGCGCAATATAGCTTTCTGGAAGACCTCCTGCGACAATACAGATGACTGAAGTCTAACTTTGAAATGGTAAATGTACACATTTATGTATGCATGTATTATGTAATTGTATGTATATATATATCCTGGAGTGTGCGTTATCTGGAGATTCAGAAAAAAAATAGTTCATGGAAGGCTAAAGAGTGACATGTTTCAATTACAGATTTGCTAATATAACTGTGACTCCTTAACTGAGTAATTGAATCAAACCTCTCTTTGTTCACAGGAAAGAGAGAGAAAACCAATTAACAAGTTTATTCACTGGGGTAAGAAGTTCCAAAATGATGAGGAAACAATGGTTGATGTGGAGAAGATGAGAAACAAACCCAAGAAATTAACTAGTTTGAACAAAACAATTAACAGCTCTCTGTTTGAAGCACTTAGACCACATGAATGGACTTATCAAGCAATGCGCACATCTTAAATCTGGATGTAGAATAGTTTATTTCATTCACTTCCCAATACACACTGCGTTTTCTCTCCCTTATTCTATTATTTTCCCCTTTTTTGGTTGGGTGGGGAAGGTGTAGAGTGGGGTGCAGGATGTACATTAAGCCTTTGCTTCAGTGGAATTCAGAATTCTGCAGTGGGCTGCAGTGTACTTTTCCTTATTTGGGAGAATGACTGTTCGGCCCACTGTCAGAATCCTTAGTCCCACTGTACAGTTGGGGTAGGTGCCAGCTCAGAATTGATGATAATACATGGGCGGGTATTGGTGTTTAGGGTGGGGGTGCTTGACATTTTGAATTGTTGTAGGTCCGCAGTGGAATTCAGAATTCTGCAGAGGGCTGCATTGTACTTTTCCATATTTTTTATTCAAAGCCCTAACTTCTTTGTACTTCTTTGATAATGTTAGATGTAAAGCCACAAGGAAAAAAAAAAAAAAAAAAGAATGTTTCAGTTAAAACTTTGTTACCAAAAAGAAGACCTAAACCATACCTGGTCAATTTTGTGCCCAGAACTGTGCACAGCTTTCACAACATCATTTATCAAGTTAATATTACCCGATTTCATAAATGCCACAGCAAACTTCTTTAAAGTTGCCTGAGGGATGAACCTTGAATTGTCCTGGCAAGGAAACATATGTGAGAAGTGATAATCTATCACTGGCAGGATAATAGCCAAAAGATGACACTAATGTCAAAACAAAATAGAAAAGAAAGACTATGTAACCTAGAGGAGAATTCTCTGCAAAACATGACTTGTGTACCTTTGCTACAACATAGGCATCTTTAAGAAGCCCTCCTGCTACTAAGATGTCCAAAACCTTCCCATGAAGAGCTTTACACATTGTTCTCTTGCTATACCTCAACATGTTGTAAACAGAAAACGCTTCTGATGCAGCACCAACTTTTCCCAAATGTAAAATTAAGGATGAACACAATTCCTGAAAAAGGTAAAAAATGTCAGATTTTCGTAGTTGTTTCTTCTTTTTGATTCTTCTTAGTTGGCAACGAAAACTTTAATATAAAGACAAGAGAAGGAAGATGAGAGGAAAATGTGAAGAAAACCACCACACTACATAAGGATTATAGCACCAAAAGAATCCTACAAATGGGATCCTCAGATAACTCATCTCCCATGTTTTCTAAACCTTGGCACATAAGAAAATGGAATGCTTACAGAATATTCAATGGCTTAGACCTCCAAAATGATGTAAAATTGTCTCCAAGTCCCCATCTTGGAAACTTTTGGATTAGGTATTTCCAATTAAACTCTAGTAAGATAAATTTTATAATTAGAAGAGAAAAAACATATAGAGGAATCCTATTAATCAATCAAAGGGGCCAGACTGAATAAGAATTGCAACGTTGCAAGCAACCCTTGCATTTGTTTATGTATTATAATCTCCAAGGGCATTATCGCAATTCCATTTTTTTACAAGAAATGGTAACTTTCATTGATTAGATTAAAAAAAAAAAAAAAGAGTATAACTGTGACCACCCAAAGAATGGATGGAGAAGCCTCAAAAATAAGCAGTCTTACAAACAAGCACAAAACATGGTCTCCCTTTTGACTCCTTGCTTAGCCAAAGCATCAGTCCATTTGCTGACCTTCTAGTCCATCTAAACTGCACTCCAAGCTCCCTTCTAAGCACATAAGTTCTCTTAGAGGTTGTCTGAAGGACCACGTTCCCAAGATTCCTATTTGCATCTAACCTATGACCAGCTTGGAGTCTCCTTCCACTTCTAACTGTTGCAAACCCCATTGTTTTGCCACTCTGAGACCTTGAAGTAAGGCCTTTATTTCTGCCCGTTAAAAACCTCCCACCCCAATTGGGCCCGAGTAAAGGACCAGCACTCTTCCTCATCTGAAGACACCTCCGATTCCTGAATGACTTGGCTTCCCTATGAAGAGGAAACAACTACAACACTCCAACCTCTAATAAAATCAACATAAGAGAAGTCATTGAAAAGACCCAATGCCTTCAGCCAATGAATGATCTTGATGGCAATGCCCTCAACAAGTGCTTATTGGATTTTTCTTGCCCTTAGAAGATCCTGTTATTTCTTTCTTCACAAACCGATCATAGGACAGCAGCTCTTGTTGTTATCCACATCACCCTACCCCTCTTCTTTGGTTGTTAAAAGGTCGAAAAGGTTCACCACACATGATGGAAGATTCAACATGCAACCAAAGAGAGAGGAGAACCATTCCCAAACAAAAGAAACAAAAGGATAGGAAATTAAGTGATGAGTCACTACCTCACCACTCCTCAAGAAAAGGCTACAAACATGTGAGAAAAGGCACAAATTGACCTTTTTCCTTGAAGCATGTCCATAGTATTGATCTTTTTGAGAATCATTTCCGAGTAGAAAGCCCTAACCTTTGGTGGAACAAGAGTACACCACACTTCATTAGCAAGAAAATAAACTAGCACATTAGCAAATTGGAGTAAAGCATTGAATAACAAAGAGCAACAGAAGAAACCTGAGGACTCTTGCCAAATTCTATTATTCAAGCAAGACTGATCTAAGATAACTGAACTTAAAAGAGAGAACAACCTGTCTCACTTTTGAGTCCCTCAACCCTCTCCTCAGGCACAAATCCCAAGAACCCTCAGAAACACGAAAGGAGGAGATGACCTTGAATTTATTTAAAGAAAGGGAATACATAACTAGGAACCTATCCTTAGGGAGAAAATTCCCAATCCAAATATCCTCCCAAAACAGAATTTTGTTACCCAAGCAAGCATCATACCTGATGAAAGGTCGAAAGGCAGGTAGGACTCCAACAATGGCTTTCCAAGGGGAGAAGTGAGAAGCCCTAGGGTTCATACCAGCATCCCATCCATTTGCTACCATTCCGTGAATACTTACTACTACCATGTGCCACAAACTTCCCTACTCCAAGGGAAATCTCCATAACTACTTCCCTAACAAGGTTAAGTTTATTAACCTAATATTACCAATGCTTAAGCCCACATGTTGCCTTTTCCTAGAAACTACTTCCCACTTCACTAGATGGTCCTTTTCTTGAGTCTCCTAGTTCCCAAAGAAAATCTCCCATAAGCTTTAAAATCTCATTTGCAACCTTAACATGTAGTTTGAAGGTGGACAAGAAACACACTGATAGGTTGGCCAAAGTATACTTGATTAAAGTAATTCTACCCCCTAGTCAGATGTAATTTCTATTCTACCCAACTAACATCTTTGCGAATCTTTCCAAAACTGGGTACCAAAAGCTTCTTGACCTAGGATTTCCCCCAAAGGCAAGCACAAGTAAACCATAGGCCAACCGCTTAGCTCACAACCTAAAGATCTAGCCACAAAGAAACACCTCTTCTTCCTACCTATTTACTCCTGCCACACAACTCTTACTCCAATTGATTTTCAAATTCGAGACCCTCTCAAAATGTATCACTAACAATCTCAAATTATCCATCTCCTCTGGATCCCCTTCATAAAGAAGTATTATGTCATCTGCAAATTGTAAGTGAGTGACAATTACTTCTTGCCTCCTAGCACTCCAACCTCTGATTAAATTCCTTGAGGCAGCCTTGGAAATCAAGACACTTAAAACATCATCTACTACCAAGGTGAAGAGGAAAGGGGATATAGGGTCTCCTTGTATAAGGTCCCTCTTAGACATATCTGAGAACAAATGACTCAAAGCAGAAAAAGACAAATGACCAAACCAAAAGTGACATAACATGACTTTGTCAACAGACCTTGGCAAAACTGACTCCAAGGCAACTCCATGAGGTGGTCTAAGAACTCTATTAGGTGTGTCCAACAAGTATATTCCATTCACCTCATGGCCACTCCCAATCATCCTCTGAGATTGCAGGTCCTGAAAAACACAATGAGTGTGAAAGAAGGTTATGCTACAGTTCATGGATTTAGTTTAACTACTAACAGATAAAAGATTTATATTAAGTTTAAGGACATTAAGGACAGAGGATAAATAAAGGGTGTTAGAGGTCTTGATATCCCCCTTGCTAGAAATGGGAGCAGGAGACCCATCAACAAAGGAGATTTTCTTTCTACCAGAGAGAAGGTGGTATGAACAAAAAAGATTAGACAAGCTGGTCATATGGTCTGATGCACCAGAATCAATGATCCAAGGGATTTTATGATTACCTGAAACTGAAGCATGTTTTGTAGAAGCACAAATACCTAAGTGAGAAAATGTTGATGATGATGATGTGTCGTCTGAAGAGTGAGATGTAGAAACAATAGCTTTCAAGTGATTTTACAACCTTCCATATTTTTCAAAATCTGCCTTCATTGCTGCCAATTGTTCCATGGTTGACTTTTCTTCACTCTCCTTACTTCCTCCCTTAGGTACTGTGGCAACATTAGCTGACTTGAGCTTTCTTGTTTGACTGGTCTTCTTAAAATTGTTGTTATTCTTAAACCGTTCAGGTAGAAGATCAGGATGAAGCTTCCAGCAAGTGTCCTTAGTATGCCTCGGTTTCTTGCAATATTCACATACCTGATCCTTCTTAGTTGGACACATCGGCTTTATTCCATCATGTGCAAAGTGTTCCGTAGGTGGACTCTGTAATTGAACCTGCCACCTACCCTCCTCATTGCTTACCATAGCATATGCCTGGGCAAGAGTAACCTCATCTTTGGCCAAAATATTCTGCCTAATGATATCAAACTCAGGGTTAAGTACTGTAAGAAACTCAAAGACTCTGTTTCTTCCACCAACTTCCTAAAAGTTTCTACATCCTTCGTACTCTACCATACAACTGTCTCCATAACATCAATTTCTTGCCATAGGGATTTCAACATAGAATAGTAGATTGCCACACTCTTCCCCCCCTGTCTTAAGTTCTTCACATCACTTTTCAGCTTGTAGACTCTAGCCATATTCAACTTCTGTGAATAGGTTTCAGTAACACTGTCCCAGATCTCCTTGGACGAGGACATCTAGAGATAGTGTTGACTGATATGAGGCTGCATAGAGTTGACCAACCATCCTATGATCGTATAGTTCTCTTGCATCCATTTCTCAAATTCAAAGCCTGTCTCTTCGGGTTTCACCTTACTACTTGTGAGATACCCTAATTTTCCTCTACTACAGACATAAATCCTTATAGACTGTACCCAAGCAAGATAATTGGTTCCATCTAGTTTAATTCTGGTCACACCAGTCAAAACGGAATCTACCGAGCCAAGCATAAAAATAGGCACCTGCTTAAACTCACTTCCGTATTGCTCCATTAATAAAAAATAAAAAAAAAACCAGAAATTTGATCTTTATAAACTTACTTGAAGTCAAATCAGTACCTAGATGCTTGAAAACTAGGGTTTCACTACGCTCGACTGTCGGGGAGAAAGAGAGAAGATGCAGCCACTCCTACCAGAGCTTCCCAATCTCTTCCAAAACTGAACTGTCCTCTTTTAGAAGTCAAAAGGCACCTCCCAAGCATAGAGCACCACACCCAATGCTTCACTTTTATCTGTAACTTCGAAAATCTCTAATCGGCTAGGGTTTTGGGCAGAAACAATACAGCATTACTTCGTGGCAGTTTCCGGCCAGAATAGAACTCTCCAAACCCTCTACCAACTAGGCAAAAGGTCCTCTGAACTATAGAGAACTTATCCCTCCATACATTCTCTTAATCGAAGGGTGTATGGGAAAAAGAGAAAAAGAAAAAGGAAGAAGAAACCTGCTCTGATACCAAGATGTAAATCAGTCCTGTAAAAGTGATATAAACTTGGTAAAATTTAGAGAGAAGGATGAAAGAAAAATAGAGAACAGCAGCACAAAGGAAGAAGATGGAGAAAAGAAGAGGAAGAAGAGGAAAAGTTTGAATATCTCTTCCCTCCCTTCTCTAATCCTTTTGTTTAACTTCAATCTTATGTTAATTACAAGTATACCCTTAAGTGGGGAGCCAGTTAGGCAGTAACATAAAGAGAACTAACAAAAAAGAAATAACAAGCCCATAAAGATAGGCTCTTTAGCTAACAAATAAATAAATAACATACTACAAGAAAAGATACTAGGGACTGGAAAGTTGAAATTCAAAGGCTAAAGGTGAAGGGATGAGATCTCCATCGTATGGACGCCCAAATCATGCGGAATAGAATGGGCAAATTTCAAAAAATTTCTCTCCATCCTCCTAGGAATCGTATTCCCTATTTTAGAAAAATCATATTTTTCAATGATCAATCTTAAACCAGGAATCGAACCAGATCTGAAAAAGCAGTAGGAGAGGTATATACCTAATATGGAGAAATAGTATCTCCCAATGGAGGCGTTCACGCTCAAGGAAGGAACCAAAGACTGCTCCCACTGAAGATGGCGCAATGCAGGATGGAGCAGAATCAACAGTGTTCTTCCCAAGAACCAGATCCTTCGCAAGAATTAGCAGGACGGCACGTGAGCACAGCTTCCTATCAGTCCCTTCACAGGAAACTGATATCAAGATCTGATCTTGATCACTCCCACTGAGAACAAGAGATCGAACTGGCAGATATGGTGGCAGCAGGAAGGAGGAGACAAGAGAGATTTAGCACAGTAAAGCTGAATTCTCTCTTCTATAATTTCAGCTCTGAAGACAGGATGTAAAGTGTGTCAAAAAGTTGTCGACCCCCCTCCTCCTTTTATAACCTTAAAGGGACCTGCTCCTAATCCCATTAGGAGTTGCTGTTCCAAATCATATTTGGATCAGAATTCCCTTTAAGTGATAAGGGTTAACCCTTATCTTATCTGCAGATTGGATCAGCCTTCTACTAATCTCATTAGGAGGTTTCCAGATCTGAATCACATTTAGATCTAGACTCTCTGAGTGGATAGGGTTAAGCCCAATCCTATCTGCTAATCCAATCTCAGCATTCGCCCCTTATTTAACTGATCAAATCAGCCTAGTTCGAAATGGGCTTTAGGCCCAATAAGGTTATGTGCTCACTTAGCCTTCTAAACTGTTGCCCAGTTGGGCTTCCTTGTATGGCGTGGGACCCAAACATTGATCTACACATCAGCCACAAAGGTTCAGCCCAGCCTTTGTTACAAGGCTTGGCCGAATACACTGTTATGGACAGTGCACCCCCTAATACCCATCACATGGGCTCTATGGGCCCAACACTTATCCTAAGTGGTCCCTGGGCCAAGCCACCTTGTAACACCCAGGAACTGTGGGTAGATGCAAGATTAGCCCATCAAGTATTACCCTCAATGGTCTTACACTTAACCTCTCAGCCCATAATGATCATACACTGCCCGACAAGAGAGGACCTCTCCCTCGGCTGCAAGGAAAGGTGCTGCACTCTCTACTCACACGGATCCCAGGAATTAAAACCTTTTTGCAAATGGTTGGAAACCATATTATATATATACTTTTATATCTCATATAAAATACATTTTGCAAAACAAATCTCAACGATTGAAATCAGTTGCCGACAGTCTTGGTTTCCATCAAAGAGAATGCATCCCCGATCATTACCTTTGTCCGACAAAGGGGCTGATCCTGTCACTATGATCACCCACTTAGATGAATTCTCAGACTGTCCCAACATACCCAGGTTTTGACCCCGCTAAGGATCTCACTGATTGGCATATCAAAGACAGCCCAATCCGACACCTAGTGCAGTATCATAATCGAGTCTAGGGGCCAGGTGTAACTTTCCAGTTTTGCCCATCAATTTCCAAGGTCTAGGGCAATACTGGAAATCTAGTCTGGTTCAAAGATTCAATTAATCCTATACTGCATGTACCTCGGGTCTCACCCTGGTGGCAGAGACAGGTCACCCCAACCGACTTGGCGACACATCAGTGTCAGCCTTGTCAGGATAGGTCTCCCCAGACTGACCCACCGGTTGTGAACGTTCTAAACCAACACAAGTCTCGTAAGTGTCCGGTTTAAGGGTATTACACAGAAACATACAACAGGAACATGAATCAAATATGTACTTTATTCATTTACAATAAATTCATAATGTACATCATTCTGATTGGAGCCAAGGGCATACAACTGTCTAACAAAAGGACCTCTTAGCCCCTCAATTTGAGGTGAAGGATCTAGGTCCCTTATGGTATTTTCTTGGAATTGAGGTGGCCCGCTCATAAAAGGGGATCTTTATTTCTCAAAGGAAATACATCCCATATTTGTTACATGATTCAAGAAAACTAGGGGTTAAGCCAGTTGACTCTCCCATAGATCCAAATCATAGACTAGGTGACTATTGTGGTGAGATTACCAAGGATGTAAAGCAATTCCAAAAATTTATGGGAAGGCTCTTGTATTTTTCCATGACCTGGACAAACATTGCTTATGTCGTGAGTGTTCTTATAGTTCATGCATGCTTCTAAGGCCACACACTTAGAGGTAATTGAGAGAATCATCAAGTATCTAAAGAAGTTTCCAGGAGTTGGTTTACTATTCTAGACGAATGGGCATTTGAAGGTTAAAGTATATACAGATGTTGACTGGGTCGGATCAGTTGATGACAGAAAGTCCACTAGTGGGTATTGTACTTTGGTGGGAGGAAACCTAACCATATGGAGAAGCAAGAAACAAAGTGTTGTGGACCTTGTGGTTAGGTCTAGTGCTGAAGCTGAGTATAGAGAAATGTGTCATTGAGTGGCTGAAGCTATGTGAATAAAGAATCTATTAAGCGAGTTGGGTTTTCCAATTGATAGCTCCATGTTCTTGTATTGTGATAACATGGCTGGCATCAACATTGTACTCCATATGTTAGTTCTAAGGAGCAACTTGCAAACATATTTACAAAGGGCTTACATCACTTGCGGCACAATGACCTATGTGACAAGTTGGGCATGATTGATATTTGTCTCCCAACTTGAGGGGGAGTGCTGAATCTATTAGTTTTCTTTATGTTAGTGTCATAGGGGCATATATGTAATTTTCTCCTCTTTTATTATTAGAGTGGGTTGCCCTAATATAAATACCAAAAAGCTGGCACCGCCAGCTATAGATTTTGATTCCAAAACTTTCTTCTCTTCTCTCTTCTTCCTTCTCCCTTCTCTTCTCTCACTATTCTGATATTTTACTGTGTTTTTACCAAGAAAACACAGCCCATAAATATATGGCAGCTTGAGGCTGCCTGAGGTTAGAAAGATGCCAATGCAACAGATAAAAAAAGATCATTACTCAATATTGATCCCAGATAATATGGGGTCTTGGAAGGGGTGGACTGGGTATGGTCCTAATGTTTGGCCACACTTATTTATTTATTTTGCAAGTGGCTGCTCTCGGACTTGAGCTTGCGCTCTCTCAGCTTCTGGCCTGAGATTTTACAGTTAAACTAAGCAATAACCCCATAAGTTTTAATTTAACAAGTTATCATTGTTAAATTATCTACTTAAGTTTTGAGCATTTCTAGATACAGGAGATAAAATATAGTTCATATGCATAATCCAGAAATGTCTCTATGATAAAATAATGTATTGATTTGATATATCACAACTTATTTAATGTGTTTTTTATTAAATAACACAGGCATAAACTATTTAAGAATATTCATGATGTCTCCACATTTTGTTAATTTACTTTATCCAGACTTTAATAATTTATTGATAATATATTTAATATATCCATCTATCTTTTATTCTTTGAATATTATTAATACGAAAGAATATTCGTCTAGTTTGTGCCTTAAAAATTGCACATCCACCACCGATTTGAAAATAATGTTGTCCAAGGCATTGATTTTGAATTATTAAGATAAAATAGTGTTTAACATTTTATATATGGAGATAAAACAGGACAAATACCTCATCTGGTTGATGACCTTTACTGTACATATCCTCCATTGTCCGATACGCAAGGTGGTAGAGCTTCTCCTTACAGAAATACTTGATTAGGATGTGAAAAGTATTCCAATCAGGAGATATTCTCAATTCATCCATTTTTCGCAATATCTGCATTACACTCTCCATCTCACCTGCTCTGCAGAATGCACGTAGCAAGGTATTTGACATAACCAAGTCATATTTATCATATCTGGCTTCATAGTCCCTTGCAAGCTGTTTGGCTTCCTTAAGTTGTCCAACTCGACAAAATGCTGAAATCATGATGCTATGGGAATAGCCCTCTGCACGCAAAATGATAAAAAATAATTATAGTAACTAGGTAGTCAATAGTCATCACACTCCTAATGTGCATAATCAACACACATCAAGCAGCAAGTGTTGCAATACAAGAAGATGCACTTTATATCAGAAAAAGGAGCATAGTAACTGAAATCATGTTATGCTTATATAGTCTCGCAAACTTAGCAGTTTGACCTGAATTGAATAATTAAAAGCAGTGATAAAAGGCAAATATATAGTGTAAAAGGTAACAAATTATTATTATACAGGAATGCTGCTTAGGCAAAACAGTCAGCTTTCTAGTAGCAGAGGGATTATTCTCTCCCAGAAGTCAGATGAGGAGGGTGTAGCCATATCCAAGGCCACAAGTGAGAGTAGCTGTAAATAAGTCCTTTTGAAATCTAATTTTCAAAACAATCCCTTTTCATATCATGAGAATGTGGATTCGAGCCTGACAGCAACTACTTTGTGCAAAACATGGCATAGGTTGGGTCTGTATCCAGTCCACACGACCAAGACTGGATAGTGGCCTTTTGTTCTCTAGTCTCTACTATATGGATGAAAGAGTGATAAAACATGGCCAGTAAAGGGTTATCATCTTAATCACAAATAACATATTTATTCTAGCCCAGTAGCCCATTGCTGCTGTTAGTAGTTGAGAAGTTTGGAAGTCAAAAAATCCATCAAAGTTTGAAAGTCCAAAATTTAGTAAAAAGTAAAAGGAGGTTATTGATATTTGTCCAGAAAAGCACAAGACAACATATGTTACCTGATTTCACTTCTTTTTTCCTCATTTCGTCAAAAACTAATATAGCTTCATCTATATGTCCAGCCTTTGCAAGGCCATCCATTAATAAACAGTAAGGCATCTACATGTTAAT
This sequence comes from Nelumbo lutea, assembly GCF_056320005.1. Lineage (NCBI taxonomy): Eukaryota > Viridiplantae > Streptophyta > Magnoliopsida > Proteales > Nelumbonaceae > Nelumbo > Nelumbo lutea. The sequence continues at coordinate 44,039,939 of NC_142688.1, forward strand.
TCATATTTGGTTAGATAAGAACAGATATTACAGGAAAGATACAGTAGAAGAAAAAGGAGGTTTCCCTTAATCAATCTTACAGAAAACAGATATTAGTAATATAAGCTAAGTGTATTATTAGCTTTGGCCATAGACCATTATATTTAAAATGATTCTTATGTGTGACTAACACATCAGAACAAGAAACTCAGTAGGTTGTTCAGCCACCAGGCACCTCAGTCAATATAAAACAATATTACCTAAGAAAACCACTGGTTCAGGATGCATGTGATATAATTTGTGAGTACCATTATAAGAAAAAAGAAACAATTTGGAATACAACATGCATATTCCTCTTTTGTCTATACCAATACTTGTATTAGTGACCAAGAGAGATTTTATAAAGGGAAAATAAGGACCCCTAAAGATAAGGACCCAACCAAGAGAAAACAACACCTGAAAAGAAACAAAGCAAACTAGTATGGACTTGGAAACCAATGATATAGGCATTCCTTTTGAGAAAATATGAGCTAAGCATTTCACTACAATGATTCAATCATTGTAGTAGCAAAAGAATACATGGAGTAAAAATCAGTTTTCTCTCAAATTCTTATCCAGTGACAATTTCATGACTATTTATTGGGTTTTTTCTAATTTAAGTCATTTTTAGATGTTTAGGAGTTTTCCTATCTTATGGGTACAGTAGGAATAAGTGTAAAGGATCAAATAGTTCGTAGAGTTTTTATAAGAAAGTTATTAAACTTCTAAAAAAGTTAAAGTTACAGGTTCATAATTTTTTTACAGCCTAAATTTGAGAGGTGGAAACTAACCAGCAAAAAGGGTGCAATACACAAGATCACTGCATCATCATCATCCAAACCTTAACCCAACTATATAGGGCCGGCATACAAGATTGCAGCATAAAATTCTTTTTTAACTTATTGATAAATTCCGTTGTTCACAGTTAAAAAAAAAAAAAGAAGTTGAAATTGGTTTGATTTTGATTTTACTAGATAGGTTTTCCAGTTACCTATCTAAAGAGATGAAGATCTTGTGAATCCAATTATAGCCATTGTCATGGGATTTGGGTACTTGTATTTTTTTGTATATCTTGGAATTGTTTTTTTTTATTTAGTTGTAGTTGGATTAGTAGTGGTTATTTCAATCATTTTTCAAGTCTAAGGCAATATTTAAGCATCTTTATCGGCTTGTCTTTGTAACAGAATTTATAATTGTTTCTGGTCCATTTTGACACCAAAAAAAGAGTCTATAAAGGGAAGGTGGACAAGATGGTGGACTCAAATGACATAGGGAAGACTGCTGAGCTTAGCAAGAATAACAAGATTTTTTTTAATTGGTCAAGAAAAATAGGATTTTCTTAATAGGAGAAGATGAACAAACTTGTATTTTTTAGAAGGCTTGACAAAGGGACAAGACTAAGAGGGAGGAGAGGTTGGATACATTAGTTTCAAGCAGAGAGTATGAGGTGGAAGATGTGTTTTTTATTTATTTATTTTTTTTATATCTTCTGAAAGGGCTACACAATGGGGGATAACCCATCCCCCAACCCAGGTGCAAGCGGGATTCGATCCCAAGTCTCCGCTACGACCACTAGGAGACTTTACCAACCAGCTGGTTGGCACCTTGCGAGGTGGAAGATGTGCTTCACTATTTGTTATATTGAGAAGGGATGAAAAAAGTTGTAAATCACACCTGCAATAATCTGAATTGAAAGAAAAAGAAATAGGAGAAAAGAAGGAGATTGAAGAGAGAAAGAGAAAGAGAGAAAGAAGTGATGGAGGAAGAAGATGGAAGAGAAGGAAGAAGAGAGAGTAGTTCAAAACCTCTCTTCAGCCCCCAATGATCATGTTTATTCTTTTGTTGTAAAAAAATAAGGAAAGCTGGAAACAAAAGACCCGGTGATCACAACTTAGTTTTCGAAACAAAACTGGAAACAAAAGACTTAATGAAGAAAAAGAAATATGACCCAAACGATAATGACATAATATAATACAACTGACTCTAACACATTTGAACCAAAAGATGCTCTCAGAGGTGATACTTGACTTTGTCCAGGCATGTCTAGCAAGTATATCCCACTCACCTCATGACCACTCTCACTCACTTTCTGAGAGTCCATGTCTAGAAAAACACAATAAAAAGGGGAAAAGGTCACACTACAATTCAAAGATTTTGTCAAATTACTAACTGAAAGCAAATTAGTATCTAATTTTGGAACATGAAGGACTGAGGATAAGGTGAGGGTGTCTGAAGCTCTAATGTTTCCCTTGCTAGAGGTAGGAACAAGAGAGCCATCAACAAGGGTGATCTTATCTCGGCCAGATAAAAGTTGGTAAGAAGAAAATAAATGGGACGAACTAGCTATATGGTCAAAGGCACAGAATCAATTATCCAAGGGATCCTACGATTACTTGAGATAGAAGCATGATTCATAGTAGCACGAATACCCGAATGGGCATATGCAGATGAAGAGGGAGTTGTCTCTAATGAAGTAGGTGCTGCAACAGTAGACTCTAGGTGACTAATTATTCGGTCATACTTCTCACATTCAGCCCCGGCGGCTGCTAGTTACTCTCCCACTGACTTCTCACCACTATGCCCTTGTTCGCTCTGTGGGGAGGTGGTTACATTTGCATTTCCACCCTTCCTGTTCCCATTCCTTTTCCATTGTTTGCATTCTTGAGTCTGGCAGGTATAAGCTTTGGATGCAACTTCCAATAGGTGCTTTAGTATGTTTAGGCTTCTTGTAGTATTCACAAACAACATCTTTCTTCCTAGTGCTGACCTTCGGCTTCATCCCAACATTAGCATAGTGATCCATTTGTGGCTCTACAAACTGAACCTATCTCCTGCTCTCTTCACTACTGACCATAGAATAAGCCTGAGATAAAGTCACCTCATCCTTTGCCAAAACATTATGTCTCGCAATATCATACTTTGGGTTGAGTCCGATAAGAGACTCAAAAACCCAATTTCTTTCCACCAGCTTCCTATGTGTTTCAACATCTTTTATACACCCCCAAACCATAGTCTCCATCAAATTAATCTCCTACCAAAGAGATTTTAGCATGGAGAAGTAAACAGATAAGGGTTTCTCATTCACATCATTCTTCAATTTGTAAGCCCGGGCAACATTCAATTTTTGGGAATAAGCCTCCATGACACTATCCCACACCTCTTTTGTAGTTTCCATCCAAAAGTAGTGTTGGGTAATATGTGGCCGCATAGAATTCACTAACGAACCCACTACAGTGTAATTCTCCTATATCCACCACTCATAGGTAAGGTCATCCTTGCCTGGTTTCTTCTTGCTCCAGGTGATGTAACCCCATTCCCCTCTACTACACACATATATCTTAATAGACTGAGACTAGACTAAATAATTGGTCCCATATAGCTTCATAGTGGTCATTGCTCCAAAAAGATTCTCCATTGACGCCTTATGTCCAAACCCAGAATCTATGGGCATTGAATGAAACAAAGATCAAAATAAGTCTCAACTAAGCTAGAATTGCTATCCCAAGCAAAAAAAAAAAAAAAAAAAAAAAACTCTTCTAACAACCAAATCTAGATTTTCACAAGACCTGCTCGAATGAGAAAATAGGAGAAAGTTTCAATTGCTCCTACCAAAGGTTCCAAAACCCTATACAATTCAAATCGCCCATAATGAAATCAAAAGGCCACCCTTTGATCCCCAAGCGCCAGCTCCAAAGTGTCTCTAGGACCTATAACTAGTTTTCTCCAGTTGTCTAGGGTTTTCAAAAAAAAAAAAAAACTCTAAAAACTTACCTTGGGCTTGGGGATGAAAACTTCACAAAACCTCTCCAATAACCCTCCCAACTAGGCTACATAAGCTACTCTCTAATCAGCCAATCACTTCTCCATACACACCGTGTATAGGCAAAGAGAGAAGAAAGAAAAGAAGGTGAAAACATGCTCTGATACCAAGTTGTAAATCACACCTGCAATAATCTGAATTCAAAGAAAAAAAAAACAAGCGAAAAGAAGGAGATTGATGAGAGAGAGAGAGAGAGAGAAGTGATGGGGGAAGAAGATGGAAGAAAAGGAAGAAGAAGAAAGAGTAGTTGAAAACCTCCCTTCAGCCCCCCAATGATCTCTTTTATTCTTTTGTTGTAAAACATAAGGACAATTACATGAGTGCCCTTAGTAGGGCGTCCATCACAAAAGACAGCAATAAAAAACAATAAAAACAAGAGAAAACAGGCCCATAACTAAGGCCCACTACCTACTAACACAAGTCATAAACATAACTTAAGAAAAACAAAGAAACTAAGGCCCATTTGGCCCATTATCTCAAAAAAAAACAAAAAAAACTCCATTTCCAAGATGAAAGAAAAAAGGAGATTCTGACATGGAGGAAATGCCATCTTCAAACGGAAAAGACAAGAGGCAATTGCTTGACCATAAAATGCATTGGTGGATTTGGGGATGTAGAAGGTTAGAAAGAATGATCGAAACATCCAGACCAGGAAAACAACAACAACAAACATAATAACTAGGGATATGGATGTTAAAATACAATGGGTGCAAAGAATGGCACACAGCATGTCTGATTCTTTGGCAAAACAAGGGGTTAGGAGAGATCATCTATCTGGGCTCAGTTGTAAACTCATAGGTTTTGGAGATAAGCTCTTTTATTTCCAAGTACTTTTGTACTCTTTGTATTTACTGTTATTTTACTTTTAATGAATGTTACAGTTATTGATGAAAAACAGCATAATAACACCAAAAAGAGATGAACCAACATTGATCTTAGATCTGGTGACTTCAGTGTAGACAATATTAAAATAATTTTTTTGATAGATAAAATATCATATTTGCATTAAATCAGAAAGAAATTACATAATCAGTCCCTTGGGAAGGCGCAAGATGTCGCCTCTCCAAACATGAAGCACATAAAATCTTAAAACACAGAATCTAAAGCAAAATGTACATGTGTACTAAAACACAATTACAGCTCAGCCCAAAATAGTGTTTCCTGAGTTGTGCCCTGTTTTGCCAAGCTATCAGCTAAGGCATTAGCTGATCTCCTCACCCACTGTACTGTAACAGTCATATTCCTTGTCAACCATTTGTATTTCTTTAGCTCATTCTTGTAACCCCACACAACATTCTCCGGATTATTTAACCACTCCACCACTACCTTAGAGTCCCCTTCAATCAGCAACTACTCCACACCCAATTCTTTTGCAAGGAGGACCCCTTGCATAGCAGCTAGCAATTCTGGCAAGACAGCTCCCATCCCAGAGGGCCCCGGGTTGCCCTGGCTACTCCCATCAAAATTCAGCTTCATAAAACCTTGAGGAGGGGGGGGGGGGGGGGGGGGGGGAAGCAGTTTGTAGAGACCCTTTCCTTTGAGAATGAATAACTTGCTACCGCAAAATTGATGAAACAGTTCCATAGTCTTTAACCACTGTATTGCCCTATTCAAAATGCAGTCTTTTAAGGCTTGGCTGCTGCTCCCCTTCTCTTGGAAGATTCTTGTGTTCCTTTCTTCCCAAACTGTCCATATCAAAGCAGCTCTCACACACCTCTACATTCTTCTTCCTCTTTTATGGGGCCAAGAGAGAGTAAACGGGTTAAACAACATGCTTACTTCTGCTGGCATCTCCCACCAGCACCCAAACAAGGAGAAAAGCCAAACCCAAAGCTCTGCAGTGACACTACAAGATAAAAATAAATGGTAACAGTCCTCACCATGTGATCTGCAAAGAGTACACCAGTTAGGTGAGATACAAAGAAAGGGTCTTCTCTTTTGTAGGTTATCCATAGTGTTAACTTTTCCATGGTACACTTCCCAACATAAAGCCATAACCTTAGGGAGAACTGGCCCACACAAAAACTTCTTTGAAAGGGAAAACCTGTTGAGAGGGCGAGTTGCAAAGTGACTTATGAAAGGAACCACAGGAAAAAAACTCTTTTGGATGAGGGGCCCAAATCCTCTTATCTGGCTTTGAGGGGTCCAACCAAATCTTTTCAAGGAGACAAAGAAAATTAGACAAACACTGGATTTCCTCATCCCTTAACTTTCGCGTCTATTTAAATGAGATATTAAGCCATGAAAACAAGGCACTAATTGATAATAGAATATCTGAGAATGAACCATTCATATCATCTTCTTCTTTTTTTCTGTTTTTTTTTTTTTTCATTTACGGAGGACCAGGAGATTTTTCCTTTTTTTTCATTAGTTTCAACAGAAAAGACTTGTAAACCCTACAAAGTACAATCTTATGACCTGAATCCAGAAATTTCAGTTTGTTTTGATTTTGACAAAAACATTTCACAAACACTTGGCTCATAAATATAACTCCATAGAAAAGGGAACTACAATAAGAGTGAAAAGCCCAGATTTTTTTTTCTATACTCAAAGAAAGAATTTAAATATACCTCATCCCCAGCATATCCAAGAGCATCCAGTTTAACCAGTAATTCTCTTGATTTTTCAAACAAACCACCTCTTACATAGACCTTTAGTAAGGTAGTCAGAATAACCTGCAGGAACTTGCAGTAATTTGGAGATCAGAGGTGCTATAACCACAAAGCTTGACAAGTGAAAAAACAGCTAATAGTAAAGCATCAAGGACATATAACAAGTAAAAGAAACGGGATCATACAAGGATCCTAGTCCTTCAGTTCAAACATCTGGAAGGCCATCATAAAAAATAGATATATGTTATCACAGTTTACTTCAAACCTAGAAATGGTGAACAGATCTACTTCTGAAAGGATATTCGATATGGGAGAAGGTTATCTGTGTCCCTTATCTCAACATGTTTTCATTCACACAGGATAAGGATGCAACAATAAAAGATTCTTATGATATTGTCAGGAACCAAATTGTCTAGTCTCCAAGATTAAGGAGGAATCTGGCTCATTGGGATGCCAATGATTTACTATCTATGTTGGAGGATATCAATCAAATTACTTCTCCAGCTATCTCTTCTAGATCACAGATGGTGGACTGGTGATAAATCAAGTCTCTTTTAGTTAGATCATTTTATGAGAAGCTGATGGTTTTGAGTAGCAAATATATCCTAGGGGTTTTCAGATTTGGTTATCAAACCGAAAACCGAACCGAAACAGAATAAGCTAATTTGGTTTGGTTACTTCAGTTTTTGGTTTGATTCGGTTTGATGATTTTAGAAATATTGGTTTTTGGTTCAGTTTGAGAAAAAATTAAACCGAATCGAACCAAAAACCAAATTAACCAAAATAAATACATATATTTATATTTTAAGTATAAATATTAATATTAATATTAACATTAATATCACTATTTATATTAATAACAATACATAATATGTATTTTAATTATAAACATTGATATATTTTAATAATAATTATTAATAAAAACATAGCATACATATATATTTTATATAACCAAGTTAACCAATTTAAAACCGAACCGAACTGATATATATTCGGTTCGGTTTGGTTCATGAAAGTGGCCTAACCAAAATGTCAGTTAGGTTCTATTTCCAAACCAAACCAAGCCAACCAAATGAACACCCCTAATATATCCCATGGAAATGGATTTGGAAAGTTAAAAATACCTTCTAAAGTGTCATTGTGGACTGCAATCAAGGATAAATTTCTTACTATTGACAATACGTTGTCTAAACTCTAAAAGAATGGTGATCAATAATAAATGTTGCTTGTGTGGTAACAAAGAGAAGTCAGTTTGACACCTACTGATCCACTATAGGTTTTCTTATAGCATCTGGTTACATCTGTTGCAGTTATTTGGAATGGGTGGCCCCAGGAGATTAATCAATCCTAATATCCACCTGGCCCACAAAAGGCATTAGTAAGCATCACAATATCCTATGGAACCTTGTACCACTTGCATTAAGCTAGCCAGTTTGGTGCAAACACAACAACAGAATATTTGAAGGTAAGTCTGACACCAAAGAATCTGTGAATGATAAAGTGGAAGATATCTAACTCGGTGGGCTAGCATCCTCAAGATGTTTGTGGGAATCAAAAATCATTACTATAGTAATCAATGTGATAAACTAATCAGGATAGACAACTTTGATACTTGAATGGTCTTGTGAACAGAATTGAGCATAGCTGCAATTTTTTTGTTTTCAACATTCGTTTTTTATACTCAGAAGCCATTTTGAGAAGATCTTTTATACTCAGAATCAAATATCATTACTATAGTAATCAATGTGATAATCTAATCAGGATAGACAACTTTTCTCTCTTTGAGGGAACCTCTCCCTCCTATTAATATAAATGCTTCTCAAAAATATCAGGGGAGCTTAACAACCTTCATGATAACGATGCAATGATCCAAACAATTAAGATTTTTTTTTTGGTAAACAACAATTAAGCTATTAAGATTTTGAAATATTTTATTTCTTTCAGAATTTAGACTTGGATTTTCTTATATATTAATACTTTCTTATTTTTTGCAAAAGTGGCACCTCGCTTTGTTCAGGAATGCACTTCACCTTGTACCTCTGGCCTCAGGCTCAAGGAAACCTTGACACTCTTTGATTTTAAAACACCAAATGTAAGCACAACCTCAGCCCACCTGAAGCCTTACACAAGGGGGGAGTCCAAACTGATGTCATGGAAGCTTTAAGGATTTTCACAAAATAAACTCAGCTAGTCAATGTAAAATAGAAAAAAAAAAGTAAATAAATAAGAAACTTAATGGATTTACAGAAATTAATGATCTTTTAATACCCCCTTTTTACCATGGGATTGAAACAGAACCATTATTTTAGTAGAGAGATTGGGCCAATGGGCCTTAGTTTTGTTTATTTATTTTCTCTCTTTATTTCTGCTGTTGTGGGCTGCCTATATGGACCTTAATACCTTTGTGTGTGTATGTATGTGAGTGTGTGTGCCTTGGGTCAGCCGCCTAACTAGGGGCACCCATGTAATGTTCCCTCCTTTTTATTTCAGCATATATAAAGTAATTAAGGGATAGAGAGAGAGAGAGGTTCAATTCAGCTCTCCTCTCCTCCCTTTTCTTCCTCCTTTCTCCTGAACAGCTTCTTCTTCCTTCTTTCTTTCTTTATTTTTCTGTTTTTATAATCAAGATATTGTTGGACTGTATTTCTTCTATCACACACGCACACACACACATATATATGTATGTATATGAATATATACTTGTGCCAGAAGAAACTGGAGAACAATAATAGATAAACAGTTAATGACAATCTATAACTCTTTTTCAAGAATATTCAAGAACAAAAGTAGCTCTACTGATTCAGTTTTTAAGAAAATTGTGGGCAAAATGTGTTCTTGGCTCTCTGTAAACAAGTTGGTTAAGGACAGAAATTATATCTCTTTTTTGTACATGATAACTTTTTTGTAAAACAGGATTGGAGGGTATAATACTGCATGGGCAGTGTTTGTAAATCCCTGTGTACAGAAGCTCATTGTATATGTTTATCTTCTTTTCTCATTAATGACATTAAACTTTACCTGTTCTAAAAAAAAAAAAAAAGACAGTTGAACATGAAAACAAACCTTGTTTGGTACTAACCCTTCAGATCTCATATCTTTGACCAACTCATCAGCCTTCATATAGTTTCCATCCGCTGAATATGCATTAAGCAAAGAGCTATAATGGAAAACATTAGGAGAAAAACCTTCATATTTCATCTGCTCAAAATAGGCCTCTGCTTCTTTGATTCGATTGTTTGTAGCACAAATGGCTATAAGTGTTCCATATATTACATCATCGATGTGCAAACCATTATATTTGATTTCCTGAACTAGCTGCATCGCTTTTGAGAAGCCATGTTTAACTTTAATGCAACCTGCAAGCAGCTAAAGTGACGATAGACAATAGTGATGAAGGTGGACCCAAAAGGAAAAGTATGAGAATAAATCAAAACAGAATTTTCAATTTAGTCCTATAATAATTTTTTCTATTGTAGGTAAAGAGTCATCATACAAAACAAACTGATCAGATTAGTTACTGTAGCTTACAGAACTATATGTTACGGCATCTGGCTGTAGACCACTTTGCTTCATCTGATCGAACAACTTGATGCTACTCTCAAATTTCCCATTCTTGATCAGACAGCCAAGAATTGAATTGCAGACAGAGACATTTATTTTGGTCGATTCATCTTCAATGCTATTGTAGACTTCTAGAGCTTTTACTGGATTATGGCTCTTCCCCATGAACTTGATATAACTGCTGTATGATGCAACATTTACTTTTCCATGCTTCTGCATCCAATCAAAAAGCTGCAGCAACTCCACCCATATATGTCATGACAGTCATTATCAGCAACTACAGAAACTGGAAATAAGGAAATTATACAAAACAAAGAGACAAAAGGCTGGTAAAGAAGCAGTAGTACTGATGCATCAAAAAAGAAAAGAAAATGAAATTTAGAAACGTGAAAAGCTAAGAACATATAGAAATTTTTGGCCCAGAGTGTATCAAAGAAACACGCAAAGGAAAAAAAAAAGGCTGATAAATAAATCCGAATTCTTAAATTATGTGCTCCACTGGAAAGGTTTCAAGTAATATTCTATCTTGATGGGATATATAGGGGCATCACTATAGAAATTTATTCTTCTTTTCAACTTCTTTATCAGTAAGTAGGTATTCTACCAAATTTTAGTTCAGTAGTTAAGTGTTCAAAGTATCTGTTAAAATAATGTTAAAATAATTTGGTTGCTGATGTTAGGGCCTGTTTGGCTAGTTAAAGTATTTTTTATTTCGTTTTTTCTTTCTGTTATGTCTGTTATTGTACTCAGGGGCATAAGGGTCTTTTCCCTTGTTATTTCTGCCGCCCTATATATATTAAAATAAAGGCTGGCACCGCCAGCACTGTTACATTGCAAAATCCTTCTTTCTTTCCTCCTCTCTTCTCTTCTCTTCTTCTCCTCTTCTCCTCTCTTCTCTTCCTCTTATTTCTGGCAGGCCATACTGTCAAGATGGTATCAGAGCAAGAATACTGATTAAAGAGAACAGATCGAACAACCCTACTGAGAAGAACAGATCGAACAGACTAGCAGAACCTGGGCGGAACAGAAATCTGATTCGGGACTGAAAAAGAACAGCTACAACTGGTACAGTTCTCCCTGTTTCTCTCTTCATTACCCTCCTTGGTCATGTGCTGAGTGAAAACCCTATGAGTCTGGGCGGCTGAATGCTGTCGAATCTGTCTACCACCCTTTTTTTTGGATCGTGTGATCCTGTACATGTGTTAAGACAACTGTAGGTCAAGGATGACCTGTCTTCTCAATGGTATGAGTTGACTATAAGTAAGAAGGATCTCTCCTGCTGATCAGTGGCTGTTGGACATTCTGGAATTCTGGTAGGTTGGGACTGTTAAAACTATACAGGTCTAAAATCTGCCAAATATTACCTCTGTTTTGTCCGGAATTTGGTACTGTTTGTACTCAACCTGGTTGTTAAACCCAGTGTGGGTGTGAACTGAGTGGAGCATTGTTTTGTGGAGTAAGGAGGGGTCCTAATTCCGATGTTTGGGACTGATTTACTGTGTGACCATGTCGACTGAGAATTCTGCTACTTCAGAGATTTCAAGGAGCCACAATTGTGAGTGGGGGAATGGATATGAGCTTTCCAATGGCTGTTATTCTCTTTGATGGTCTGAATTACCTCGAGTGGTCTAGGGGAATAAAACTCTACATCACTGCTAGGGAGAAAATAGGATACATCAATGGGAGAGTGAAGGAACCGAAGTATGGAAGTGCTGAGCATGATAGGTGGAACCAAGAGAACAGTATGGTGATGTCTTGGCTCTTGGTTTCAATGCTGCCACAAGTAAGGAAGACTTTTATGTGGGCTGAAACCGCTTGTGAGATATGGGAACAAGCGAAGTCCACCTATTTAGAGCAGAGACACTATGCCAAGATATATCAACTACAAACTGAATCCTCTACTTGCAAGCAGGGGGAGAGAAGTCTCTCAATGTACTATTCTGATTTGACATCAATATGGAAAGAACTTGATCACTATCAGAATGTGAATTTGAAGTGTGATGAAGATGCAAAGGCCTATAAGTCACTTGTATCTCAGCAACGAGTGTTTGCCTTCCTCCTAGGGCTGAATCCGTCATATGAGTCCATCAGGGTGCAGATCTTGGGTAGTAAAGACTTGTCATCAGTTCAGGAGGTGTATGCCTTGGTGCAATCAGAAGAAAGCAGAAGAAGTGTGATGAATGGTGTAGAAGGGGAGTCAGTTGCCCTAACTGTCCGGGGAAATTCAGATACAAATGTCGGAGGTGGTTTTAAAAAGGGTGACACTCAAAAAAAATCAGATGATAAGAGCAAGCTTTGGTGCACTCACTGCCAGAAGACACGACACACGAAAGATACATGTTGGGATCTCCATGGAAAACATAAATGGGCACAGGATTTGGGTAAGAAGTCAGCACCTGATCAGGGCAAGAAACCAGGCCAGCAGAATCAAAAAAGGTATAACTCAGCTAATATGGCATCGACAGAGACTAGTCCTTCAGTAACTCAGGAGAGACATCCCAGTTCTGACCCTAAGGAAGATATTATCAACCCCTTCCGTGAACATTTGGAATTGTATGGTAGGACTCTCCGCCAGATGGATTTTGGGCCTACTCCTTCTACCTCGTTTGCGTCTACATCAGGTAATGCCACAACCTTCCATGTGTCGTCTCATACCACTGACTCTCCTTGGGTTATTGACTCCGGAGCCTCAAATCACAAGACCGGTAAGTCAATTTTGTTTCAGACATATAACCTTCTCTCTGGGAGAGATAAAGTAAGACTGGCTGATAGTTCTTTTTCTACCATAGCTGGCCGAGGCACCATACCTCTCCCACTTGGCCTTACTATTCCTAATGTACTATACGTTGCAAAATTACCTATTAATTTGTTGTCCATTAGTAGTCTGACTCACTCCTTGAACTGCTCAGTCACTTTTTTTCCGTCTTCATGTGTGTTTCAGGATTTGACCTCGGGGTACGTTGCGAAATTACCTATTAATTTGTTGTCCATTAATAATCTGACTCACTCCTTGAACTACTTAGTCACTTTTTTTCCGTCTTCATGTGTGTTTCAGGATTTGACCTCGGGGAAGACGATTGGTAGAGGAAGCATGGTGGATGGTCTCTACGTGTTGGAGAATAATGCTAGTCTGGTGGCGACAGAGTCCACGAGTTCGTCAAGTGAGAGTCAAGCCTATTTATGGCATAGTCGTTTAGGTCATCTTTCTTTTGAGTCGTTAAAAGTTATGTTTTCAAAGTTGTTTGAGTCCTTGTCAGTGAGTCAGTTACAGTGTCAAACTTGTCAGTTGAGTAAGCATTGTAGAAGTTCTTTACCTTTACGAAATAAAAGATCTGAATTTCCATTTCATATTGTTTATCCTGATGTTTGGGGCCCTGTTACTCTATCTACTGTGGCTGGCTATAAGTACTTCGTTACTTTGATTGATGATTATTCTAGATACACTTGGGTTTACCCTATGCGATCACGAGATGAAGTGCCACAAATTGTGAAAGATTTTCAACGCATGGTGTTCACTTAGTTCCAAACGGAAATCCATATCTTTCAGTCGGACAATGTGAAGGAATATTTCTATAGTGATCTCACGAAGTTTTTTGCTTCAAGTGGGTCACTTCAGCGAAGCTCTTGTGCCAGGACACCCCAACAAAATGGTGTGGCTGAACGGAAGAACCGTCACTTTCTCGAAGTCGCTCGTGGTTTGTTGATTCATATAAATGTGCCAAAACAGTTCTTGATGGATGCAGTCTTGTGTACGACATATATCATCAATCACATGCCCTCTCAGCTACTAGAGTATAAGGCCCCACATCAGCTCTTGTTCCCTACAGCCATGTTGTCCACCATTCCGATGCGTGTTTTTGGGTGTCATTGTTTTGTCCATAACATGTCCCCTACTCGTGGTAAGCTTGATCACCGGGCTATTCCTTGTGTTTTTCTTGGTTATCCTTTATCTCAAAAGGGGTATCGTTGCTATGACCCCATTGCTCGCAAGTACTATGTTTCCATTGATGTCTCATTCTTTGAGAATCAACATTTTTTCTCGGTTTCTCCTCAGGGGGAAAGTAGGGTTGAGGAGAAATAGGCGACAACTCAAATTCAACTACCTCCTTTACCCAATCCTCCTCCATTCCGGGTTTTTCATCATCGCCATAAGAGCCAGCAGAGTTCAAGAGCCGTGGAGCCGGACACTATGCAACCAACATCATCGGATTCACCCGAGGCAAATCCGTCTCATCAGCCAGGTACACTTGCTCCCATTGATATATCTGCTCCTTTAAATGTTGATTCACCTGTCCCCAATGATCTTAATATTCCTATTGCTAAGAGGAAGGGTGTTAGGTCTTGTACCACTAATCATCATATCTCTAATTTTGTATCCTATGAGCATGTTTCACCTTTGTACCGTTCCTTTCTCTCTTCCGTGGATAGTGTCCCCGTTCCTAAGACTGTGGCAGAAATTGTCAAAACCTAAATGGACAAATGCAATGCAGGAAGAAATTGATGCTTTACACAAAAATGGCACATGGGAGTTGGTAGACCTTCCTAAAGGGAAGGAACCAGTGGGGTGCAAGTGGGTGTTCATAGTGAAATACAAAGCTGATGGAACTGTTGAAAGGTACAAGGCTAGACTGGTAGCAAAAGGCTTCACACAGGTATATGGAGTGAACTATGCAGAGGCTTTTGCTCCGGTAGCCAAGATGAACTCTATCAGGATTCTTCTTTCCTTGGCAGCAAATCTTGACTGGGATCTTCACCAATTAGACATCAAAAATGCTTTCTTGAATGGTGACCTGGAAGAAGAAGTATACATGACCCAACCCACAGGGTTCTGTGCCAAAGGCAGTGAATAAAAGGTGTGCAGGTTAAAAAAATCTCTATATGGGTTGAAACAATCACCTCGGACTTGGTTTAGTAAGTTTCATTTAGCAGTTCAACAGATGGGGTTCAAACAATGTCAGTCGGATCATACTCTATTTGTGAAAAGAGGTGAAGGCAAAATTGCAGCTCTTATTGTGTATGTGGATGACATAGTGATCACAGGAGATTGGGAGGCTGAAATCCGGAGACTGAAAAAATTCTTAGCCACTAAATTTGAGGTGAAGGATCTAGGCCCCTTACAATACTTTCTTGGAATTCAAGTTGCCCGCTCTCACAAGGGCATCTTTATTTCCCAACAGAAGTATGTACTAGATCTACTAGAGGATACAGGCAAGTTGGGGGTAAAGCCATTTGATTCACCTATTGAACCTAATCACCATCTGGGAGACAGTTAGGGAGAGTTTTTGAAAGATGTAAAGATGTTCCAGAGACTCGTGAGGAGACTTTTGTATTTGTCTATGACCAGGCCTGATATTGCCTATGCAGTGGGTGTCCTTAGTCAATTCATGCACAGCCCTTGGACAACTCACTTTGAGGCTGCAGAGAGGATCTTGAGATATCTCAAGAAGTTTTCTGGAGCTGGTTTGTTGTTCCAAAAACACAGTCACTTAAAAGTGGAAGTATATACTGATGTAAATTGGGCAAGAGCAGTCAATGACCGAAAATCTACCAGTGGGTATTGTGCCTTTGTAGGAGGAAACCTTGTCACATGGAGAAGAAAAAAACAAAGTGTGGTGGCTAGATCCAGTGCTGAAGCGATAGCTCATGGGGTTGCGGAAATCATGTGGATAAGAATTCTGTTAGGTGAACTGGGTTTCGCAGTAAGCAATCCTATGTCACTCTACTGTGACAATAAAGCTGCCATCAATATTGCTACTAATCCAGTTCTGCATGATAGGATGAAACACATTGAAGTGGACAAGCATTTTATTAGAGAGAAACTTGAAAGTGGAGAAGTGTGTACACCATATGTCAGCTCAGAAGAACAACTTGCAGATATCTTCACCAAAGGTCTCCATCATGTGCGGCACAAAGATTTGTGTGACAAGTTGGGCATGATTGACATCTATGCTCCAACTTGAGGGGGAGTGTTAAAATAATGTTAAAATAATTTAGTTGCTGATGTTAGGGCCTGTTTGGCTAAATAAAGTGTTTTTTATTTCGTTTTTTCTTTCTGCCATGTCTGTTATTGTACTCAGGGGCACAAGGGCCTTTTCCCTTGTTATTTCTGCCGCCCTATATATATTAAAATAAAGGTTGGCGCCGCCAGCACTATTACATTGCAAAACCCTTCTTTCTTCCCTCCTCTCTTCTCTTCTCTTCTTCTCCTCTTCTCTTTTCTTCTCTTCCTCTTATTTCTGGCCGGCCATACTGTCAAGAGTATCCAATCCAAATTGTCAACAATGACTTCGTCCACGAAAAACTATAGTTCCATATAAGAGATTTTAGTTTTCAACATTGCAACGAGATAGGTAACTTTCTAAAAATTTCTCCAAACAATAAAATACCAATATACCAAATTGACAAATGAAGCATGGATTCAATAATTAGAAGCATCAATATTTAGTATGCTGGTCTATCAACAAAAGTAAGGCAGCTTTGAAGAACAGGCACCTGAGAGACATACTGCCATCTGTCTAGATTTCCAAAATAACGCAAAATAACATTCAAATCCTGCACTTGCAATATCTCTCCTGACCTGTAGTCCAATGAAGTGTCTCAATTCTCTGATGCTTAAAACAGTTAGAGACTATCATATATAAAGAATAATCACAAGTAAAACAGAAGATAGGAAATTAATTTTCAAATATTCAAATAAGTTGAATAAGAATTACTATATATCAAGAAACTGATTATAAGGTACACAAATAGAAAATGCAGTTAAACATATTGAGACATCTAATAACTTCTAACATGTGGTCCAAATAAAATTTACAGTCAAAAGCACAACAAGTTGCTTGGAACCTGCATCAATTATACTGAAACATGTCTGTAGGTGCCAGATTACTTAAGAGTTTTTTTCTTCCCCATGGTTCTCAATGTTTGCTTTCTTTATTGATCAATTCCTTGGAAACTTGCTGATATTTCTCACGAGGTATCACACTTAAAGGCAGTCACGAAACTTGCTGAATTCCTAGGATTACATAATTTCAACAGAATATTGCCAATGTCTCTGCTAAAATAAGTCAATATTTTTGCAAAATATTTCAAGAAACTAGGAAATTACATGGTAAACTAGTTTACTTTTGGTGGAAACAGGATATATGTTAACCTAAATCACAATAATAAGGATATTATTTTGAATGCCGATGGGATACAGCTATAAACCTGGTTCCTTGTCACGCTCCATTTGTATTGTCATTTTGTACTATTTTGGCTGTTAGACGTAAGCAAATTAACAATTTTTTAAGTTATACAAAAGAAGAATCTACTTCCCTAAACCCTAGAACTGGAAAACTATATGCCATCTCAAAATTCACCACTGCACTTCCCATTTTCAAAATATTGAAATTCCCACTTCAATCAAGGTTGAGAAACTATTTCAAAACAAAATTAAAAAAAAAAAGGTATTTGGAACACAAACTTACCTTCCTAACCTAAATATAAAAAATTACTCATGCAACCAAAATGTATATTTCCCTCTTCCTATATAAAGAAAAAGAAGAGGAAAAGGTAAAAGAAACAAAGACAAAATGGATGTCACCGGGTATAATGATTAAGAACGCAGGGTATAAAAAGATTAAGAAACCATCGAGTAACCATCTTCTCAAGCATCTCTATCTTATCCACCGGATATAAAGATTAAGAACGCAGGTGATGAAGCAAGTTATGAAAGCATAAATTAGCAAGTGAAATTGAAATCCTTGTCGTGCACACGAAATGTTTGTAAAATTTACCAATCCGTTCAGTCTATGTAGATTAGTCGACGAAGAAACAATTAGTGAAATAACTAAATAGAACTGTAATGTTGAGTTTGGCAAAACTATGTTCCGAAAATTATAAAAAACCCAAAATATAATAGATATGTTGGTTCAAATTAAATGGAGAGAACCTTGCTAGTGCAGAATCCAAATCGGTGCAGTTCTGTACATCAACTACCGCAGCTCGTCTATCCGAGTAGAGTGTCGAGTTGGTCTTTCTGACTGTTGTGGAAGCAGGGGAGACGTGAGCAGGTTGCATATCCAACTCACTGAGAGTAGCGCTAGCACAGACGAGTTGACGATTTTTCTTGGCATTGTCATAGTTGCTGGTGGTGGCATGAGAGTTGATTATGGGCGACAGGCGAATGTGGTAATGCTGAAACCCAACGCCCACTGCAGAAATCTCCATACCTCTCTCTCTCTCTCTCTGTGTTATCGATTACCCGCCAATATCTACTGTTTGGGTGAGCGAGGATGGTGAATTATGATGGCAGGACTTGGGATATTTGTGGAGGAACGACAGACCGACAGTAAAAAGTCTCGAAGACGAGGAAAACTTTATCAGATTGAAGTGGATAGAAGGAAAAGGCCAAAAGCCCAAAAGGGATGAAACAAACGGAGCCGGTGAAGATAAAAATCGGTTACTCTTCCGGTTTCATGTCAAAACCGGAAGAATGGTGAAACCGGTGACCCAATAATCTTATCAAGCCTGTTATTTGACGGACTTTATGGGTTTTAACAACTAAATAGTCTAAATTGCTAAACCAGTGAATCGGTGGGCCTACTTTTCCGTTTTATGCCAAACCCCGGGTCTGACAAATTGGTATGAACCGGCGATCTGGCAAACAGGGATTACTGTTCAAATGGTCAGCATCGGTTTAATATAAATCCCGTGAAACTCCAATACATTAGGGCCGGCAATTTTGATCCAACCCATTTTACCCACCCTATCTACCCACTTGAAAACTCACCAATACCACCGAGTGGTGGCCAGTTGGTACATCAACAGGATAGTCTCAGCGGATATGTGGATTTGAATCATGTTATTATCATCTAGTTATTAATATATCCGAGAAGTACGGATACATACGATGCAGAATTCTGAAATCTAACCCCTCCCCCTACAGTCCTCTCTCCCCCTATAAATCATATCCTATTTATAAATTTGGCATCAATTCACATTCAAGATGCATTTCCCCTATTTTTTGAGACTATAAAATTCTGGTCTGGGCTGATTGGTCATTCTAAAAAAGAAAAAAAAAAATCCATCGATACCCACCCATTTGAATTTTGGAATGGGTAAGTACCCGTAAGGGTCAGGGTGAGGGTATCATTGGATCGTGACCTTTTTTTTCTATAAAAGGTTGTGAGGACTTAAATTGAGTTAGCTTTAAACTTTAACCATATGCTTTGGATAAGAAGATCAATATGGGCAGATAAAAGTGAGTGAGAGTTGGTGTGGGTTGGGTTATAATACTAACAAGTATAAATGTCTATGGGTGGTTGTTACTCAACCTGCCACGGATTCCATACATGTATAAGCTAAGCTGATTGAAAATTATATTGTATCTACATTGAATTTGGTCCAAATACAATATAAATCTGATGGGTAATATTTGATTTGAATCCATATACACGATTCAAATTTGGATATTGGTATATCGACCGGATCCAATCCGCTGCAGCCCTGTTACCCAGATGATCAGATCTTATTGGGCCAGACCCGATATTAATAATGGGGATAGTTTAGTGTGTATTGGTTATAATGCTCTCTATGGTTTAGGTCAGTGAATCCCTACTAGTACCAACCTCATATCCAATCCCTAACCCATTGACACTCCTTATTAGTGTGGATTCGAGTCAAGTCAAGCTGAAGATTTGGCTATTTGAAGTCGGATTACAAAAATGGTGTTAAGTTTGAGCTCAATTAGAGCTAGAGACTTGATTTCGAGTTCGGCTTGGTTCAAAAGCTTGCAAGTTCGAGCTCGGCTCGGTTCAAGCTCAACTGCAAGCCAAGCTTTTCTAAAAAAAGATTATAGATATAAAAATATTGTTTTTATTTTACATAAAAAATTAAGAATTATAAAATTTATTTACTATTATACATAAAAAACAAAATTATTATATATAATAAAAATTATTTATTATATGTATGTGCGCATGTATGTATGTATGTATGTATGTATGCATGCATGCATGTATAATAAAAATTATTTATTTATTATACTAGGCTCACGATCCTCATGAACCAAGCTTCACTAGGCTCGATTAACAAACGATAATATATATCGGGCTTGAACTTAGCTCGAATCTTAATTTAAACTGGATCGAGCCAAATTTTTCACGAGCCAAGCTCAAATAGCTCATGAAAAACTCCGCCTTAGCCACTTTATGGGCATCCATTCTTTAGGAGATAAGAAAATTTTCCTTTTTTTCAATTTTTTACTCAATTGTAATGAGATAATTGGTCCATTTCTAGATGATCTATAAAATTGAATATGCTGTACACAGGACTTATACTTAGGAGTTGGTAATGTTGACCCCAACCTACTACACCCACCCAACCTACCCGCTTACAAATCCATATCCACCCATTCTTGAATAGGGTCAGTATAGATTGAAAGGGTCAAGGTCGATTGGGTTGAGGGTCAAAACAATCAAATGATTGTTTCAAACAAATATGTATAAGAATGACAGAAATAGAGACCGAGTAGTTGGCACTTGGCAGTCTTTCCCTGTTTCCTGCATCAGTCGTCTCTCTTTCCTTCTCATCATTTTTGTCTTTTATAGTTCAATGCAATGGCGGCCAAGAATTGATGCAACAATGTTCGTCGCCACCAAAAGAGCTTGTCGATCTTGTCTTCTTATCTTCTTATTCCATTCTCTCTGTTGTTTGTTGTAGCTTGGATCTGAACAAGATAGTCCACATCGATCGAGTGTTCTGTTTTCATGGGGCATTTGCTGTTTCAAGGGTTTTGTTGTCGATGAAGAACTTTGGTAAGGCAATTCTTGGATCGATTGAGTTTAGCCATTATCAGTGGCATATGCAATACCTGTTCAATTTTCTGCAATTGAACAAGTATGAAAATATTTAATGTTAAATTTTCTTTTTAATTTGTTCTGATTGTTCGAGTGTAGGCTTTTTTGTTTATCAATTTCTTGCACTCTTTAGATTTTTTGAATTTTTCCTGTAAACACTTTTTATATTTTTTGAAAATTTCCTGTAATTGTTTTATGCATTTTCATGTTTTTCTATAATTTCTAGTGTTTTAATAATTTTTATTGTTTTTTGCAATTCATACATTTTCTTGTATTTTTTGTTACTTATTTACAACTTTTTTGCGTTTTTCTATAATTTTTGTTGTTTTTTACAATTTCTTCATTTTTTTAATTTCTATTTTTCAATTTTTATATTTTTCTGAAATTAAACATTTTTTGAAGTGTTTGTATTTTTTTCTACAATTTTCTGTCACTACAAGAAAAGTGATTTTTAGCAGCATAAAGATAGGTAAAAACGCCACTAAAGGCTATTGTGGCGTTTACAAATTATGCCACCGATAGCTGAGTGGGTAAAAGTTTTAGTGGCGTTTATCCGATTTTTAGTGGCACTTAAATAAATGCCAATAAAGCTTAATTTCAGTGGTGTTTCTCCAAAATTTGCTGGCACTTATATAAGCGCCCATAAAAACTATTTTTAGTGACATTTTATTCATACTTTAGTGACAGTTTCAAATGTCATTTTTATATTTAATAATGGCATTTATTGGCAATTCGTAGTGCCACTAAATAGCTTCTGGTACATGGCATTTATAATTGCCGCTAAAAGCCTTTCATTCTATTTATTTAGGATTTAGTGGCATTTACAAGCGCCACTAAATGTCATACATGCATTCTGTTCATACATGCATGCTAAAAATTAATAAAACGAAGCAACAAAAAAGATTATGCTTATTTTATAATGGTAAATGAACCTGTATCAATAAATATCAATTTCATCATGCGTGCCCTTTAAATCAAATGCATATTATATATTTAATTAAAAAAATCAAATAATTATGAAATTTAACCAAATAAACCATTTTCATATAAAACAAATTTATCATAAAATGTTTATATATACATCTGTCACTTTCAAATCATAGATCCATAATGGATAGTCCAAAAACCAACAAAAAATATAACAAAAAAATCATTTCGCTCTATGATCTCCAAAAGTCTGTATCAAAATCCAAAGTATACATCTTCAATACCCTCCATGTTAACAATTTCCCGAAAAAACAAATACATCTTGCTAATAAAAACTAGATATAATATTATATCTTTGGATCTAATAATAGATGGCTGAGAGATAAATAAATAGAGAAAGATCTTACATAACAGACATTATATCTTTGTTACAATTAGACTATTTTGTGTGATTTCACTATTTGTTTTTTCTAGGACAGCATACAAGTTTATGGTTGTATCTTTAACAGTTCTCACCTGATTTAGAGAGTAGGGGTGTCAATTGGACTGGATTTGGTCCAATCTGATCTAGTCCATCATTGGTCCATTTAAAAATAGACTGGACCAAATCCTGTCCAAACCCCATACAAACTGGATCCAATCCAGTCCAACTGAAATGCAAATGGACCGGATTGGACCCAATTCGGTCCAAAACTAAATGAAACTTTAAAATTTACACAAAAGTCCAAAAAATATATAAATTTCAGAAATATATTATACTCAGAATCACTACAAACAGCTACGAATTGGAAAAAAAATCACTGTTCCAATCTGGTTTAGCTAGCTAGATAGGTCTTTC
The DNA here is from genome assembly GCF_056320005.1 of Nelumbo lutea. NCBI lineage: Eukaryota > Viridiplantae > Streptophyta > Magnoliopsida > Proteales > Nelumbonaceae > Nelumbo > Nelumbo lutea. The sequence continues at coordinate 44,062,553 of NC_142688.1, forward strand.
TTTTCTTCCAAGTTCCAATCTATTTCTGCTCTACCAATTTTCTTTTCAAAAATGTATTTCCATTTTTTTATCAGAAACGAAAAAAAACCCATTTCCATTTAACAAATAACTTTAGCGTAAACAAGATGATTTGTAGTTTGCAACTTTGCATTGCTTGGGCAGCTCTCACTCTAGCAGTAGGTAGCCCTTTTTGTGAAAGCTTTCACTCCTCTCTAAGGAGCCCTTCTCCCAGGTAGCCCTCACTATGGTTCGAACTTGGTAGGCTTTGATATCATTTCTTATGTGCTTGACCAACATGCTAGGCGAGGCTGTTTAGAAGTTTCTAGATAGTTTACTCATATGGTGCCAAATAGAAGTTGTCAAATAGGTAGTAAACAGCCATTCCCATTGTTGATTTTGTGTAACATGATTTCTGTATACTGATGATTTGGAGATTTTTAATTACTTCACTATGTTGGTCTATACCTCCAGCTTTTGTCCAAACAAAGTACAATGCCAAATTGCCAATATAACCACTCTTCCAAAACAATTACATGAGTAGGAAAAGGACTCCAAGCATATAACTGCACCCACTTTTCTTTAAATGTTGCTTTTTTTTTTTTTTTATAATTATGTTTGAATGTTGCTATTAGAGGACAAGGAATAGATTTGACAGCTTTGGCAGTAACTGTTTATGGATGGTTAATGAGCCCATATTACTGTTTTGAAGACTGAACCTAACCTGACAGTTGAACTCTCAAGACTGTGAACCAATACCCAGAAGGGCTTCATTTTAACTTGGTTCATAATTTCTAGTCCAGCCTTGAGAAGATGTTGACAGTAAATACTCATTCAAATTAAAGGTTCAAAATGTAAACCCTGGAGTTACTAGTTCATAATTTCACTTTTCTTTCTAAATGATACTTCTCTGTCACTCATGTGAAAGTAGCATAAGTTGCTACCAATTTATTATTTCCGGATTAACATGGAAAATGGACCAATGGCAGTCACTCCCTACTTCCCTTTAATCAGTAGTCATATGACTATTCAATAGAAGAGAAAACCAGTAATAGGTGGAATCATAGAGAGATCCCAGTTGCTACAATCAGTTGACACGCAAAAATAGAAGGAATGGGAATGACATTAATTTTGTTGTGTGGATTTTGCTTAGCTATGAGCCTACGACGCAGTTTCGCAGTTTGTAAAGCCAAACTGAACCTAACAAGCATTCTTTTGTTTTGTTTTTTGAGATTTACTCAAGTTCACAAATAAAGTTAAATGATGCCTTCTTGCATGTTCAAGAAAACATTCTCATCGAGTAACGCTGAAGTCTTCTCCATTGGCATCCAACTAATGTCGACCAGAAAAAAGAAAAAAAATGTAACAAGCAAAGCATGACAGAAGAAATTTCACAAATGCGTTGAAGAAATGAATCAAGTAATTTCCAAAGAAGAGCAGTTGGATGTTTTTATGCATTTGAAATAGAGAAAAATTAAAAAGAAAAAAGTTGGTACGAGTCAAGGCAGGTTAGGGTTGGTACGAGTCAAGGCAGGTTAGGGTGGGTTATGATCCACTAAATTATATTATATTTAAAAATGGAGATTTAAAGTGGAAGTTATTTTGGATTAAAATTACACTTTATTTCTTTTTTTGAGAAAGTGTGTATAAAAGTTATTTCATTATAACTTTAATACCAAATATAATGACTATTAAAATGTTCATATTGGTGTATTTAGTCAATCTCTAATTTTAAGGGTTAAAAATATAAATTTAATTAGGAAAAATTTCCAATAGGTACTCTGTACTTTAAGCCGAGTGCCAATTTAATACCCAAACTTTAAAACGTGGCAATTTAGTACCTAGACTTTTGAAATGTGACAATCTAGTACCTACCATTAATGGACTGTCAGTTATGTATATCACGTGACCTCATGTGTGATTTAAAACTTTTGAAATATCAAAATTATCCTTGAAAATAAAACACTGTTTATCATCTTCTTTCTCAAGAAAAAGAAATAGAGCCCAAGCCAAGCTCTCAACAGTCCAAACCGATGAAAACACAAGAGCCAGGATTCGCTGCTGGCTGCCACCATGGCCAGCGGGAGAGGTGATATTCTCAGTTCACCACCGTAGCTGCCACCATGGCCCACGCTTGACGCTCCTAATCAAGAGAGAGAAAGAGATCTACAATGAAGGCGGAACAGGAACTGTGGAAAAGGAGAGAGAAAAAGGGCGTTCATTGACCATGGAATGGAACAAAGGAACACTTGGGCAAAGTCTTGAATCCTGAGAATATAGAAGTAGCAGTGAGGCAGAAGAGAACGTAGACGAAGAAGAAGATGGAGGTCCGGTAGAGCCACGAACACAACTCCAAGGAAGTAGGACATCAAGGCGTTCAGTTGTCCTACACTTGTATCGGTTGCGTTCAGTTGTCCTGCACTTGATGCATGATGTCAAGGAAGCAGGACATCAAGGCAGCAGAAAAAGGCTTGTAGTTGATGAAGAAGAAATCTCTCTATAATGACCCACCCCTCAGGACATCATTAGAACTGCCCCTCAGTTGACATAGTTGACGCAATTAGTCAAACCCAAGCCATTAGAAATACAAACTACAATTTTCTTCTTGACGCAGTTAGTAAAACGCCCCAGTTGATGTCCTGAGTTTTCTTCTTCGTCAGAACTTGAGTTTTCTATTTGTATTTCTAATGGCTTGCAGTTTGACTATTTATATTTCTAATGAACCGCCCCTCAAAACCACCCGCATAGCCCATAGCCCACAAAGAAAGAAAACTCAGGACATCAAGGCAACATTTCTCAATTTGATTATTTGTATTTCTAATAAGCCCATAGCCCACGCGGAAAACTCTATTTCCATTTCTCTATAACTCAGAGGAGGGAGGAGGGAGGAGGGGAGGAACAAAGGAGAGGGAAGAAGAAATGGAACATCAACGTGTTCCAATCTCATTAGAAGTGCACATCGGCACATATCAAACGAGTGCAGGAAATCCAATCTTGGTTTGGTTAATGGGAAGTTGGGATCGTTTTTGCTTTATTAATAAAAGGTTGTGTTAAAGAAAATTAGATGACACTTGAAGGGTATTTATGTCTTTCCCCATGACACTTAACGGCTAGTTAACAACAGGTATTAGATTGTCACATTTCTAAAGTTTGGGTACTAGATTGTCACGTTTTAAAGTTCAGGTACTAAATTGGCACTCAACCTAAAGTATAGGGTACCTATTGGGAATTTCCCTTTCAATTATTATTTTCCACCTCATTTAATCCCCTCTCATTAAGTCTTACACTTAAAGGGATTAACTCCCATTTTCTCTTATTAAATCCTATATTTAAGTTATTTTTTACTAATATCATACATTTATCATATTAACCAAAAAGTAAGTTGACATATCAAAATTATTTTTACACAGAAATACAAAATAAATAGAGAAAAAAAAAGAACACTTCTATAATTCTATATTTACACTATTATTAAAAATTTGACTAAAGTATTTATTTTTAATTTATTTCCTATTTAATTGTGAAGTTTAAATTGTAAATCAAACTACTATTTTTTCACCTCATTCAATTTCCTCCATTTAAATCTTACATTTTTTGATAATGAATAAAAAAAATATAAAATATTATATATAAAAAGAAGAATCTAACCAAGCAGGTAGGCCTATTAATGATATTTGAAACTTCACAACTCCATCAAATTATCACATATTTGGATGAGGTGTTTATATAATCATATTTGAATTTAACAATCTACATCTAATAATAATAAAAAACAAAAAATATAAAATATAAAAACTTTATAGAAAAATTTGGATACATCATCTAGAATTGCCGCATGCTTTGGTACTCAATCCACACCCAACCCAAACCAATCCATCCATTTGCCACCCCTGCTTATACTTGGGGCCATGCCGCCTTTTGTATTTAGGCGAAGCTGCTCTTCTTTCTTGATGCTTTTATAATATGATTTATAATACTAATACTTAAACATAACTAATAAAAAACAAGTACATTGGCAAAATTCTTTTCTGACATCCAATTTTTCTCAAATTATTGATAGACTTCCATTTCAAAGCTTAACTCTGCCCCAATACAGTCTGCAATCCAGCATTTTTTTTCTTTGACATGTAATGCTTTTCAAATTGTTGATAAACCTCCACAGAAAGTAAGGCAAATGGAAATTTTCCACGCTTAGTGTTGGACCTTCTAGCTTACTAGTCTCTACAAGTTTTCTATGACATGCATTCTCAAATTATTGATAGACTTCCGCAGGAAATAGCAAGGTAAATGGAAATTTCCAAAATGAATCCTGCCTTAGTAGCCTTCTAGCCTTCTAAATGCACTAACACTTTTCTCTTACATTCAATGGAATGTAATGCTTTTCAAATTGTTGATGCAAAGAACACAGAACGCAAATGGCAGGTTTCCAAACTTAACTCTGCCCTACCGGCCTCTAGAATCAAGGACTAATTCTGCATAAGGTCATTCTGTTGGAGGATGTTCAAATGCACATTGGAATAGTCTTCTGCTACATCTTCCATCAATTTACTTCCTTGATGCAGTAGGATGAACCTTTCTCCAGACTCCAATACAGACTCCAGAGATAGATCAGCATCTTAATTTCTTTTCAATCTTGTGTTCCTTTGGAAACACTGTTCCATTAGATGACCACAGTCTGATGCAGTTCTGGGTATATATCATCAAGCACAAGTAAGAATCTGTTCCAATTTAGTATTTCTCGAAGGCAGATGCATACCCATATTCTGAATCAGAATGCTTTTTGATCAACTTGCCTTTGTGGGCAAATTGAACAGTTTCCCAAGGCCGTCCATGCAGCCATGCCAACAATTGCAATGCCCAAAACATCTTCATGATAACCATGACTAATCAACTCCTCAACTCCCAACACTTGGTGAATGAATCACAAAAGTTAGAGTTAGAACTTTGACATTTAATTTTAGTGCCCGTTTGGGAGGGGTAGAAATGCAGCCGCTTCTGGCTTTTTGAGGTGAATCTTGCACAAAGAGAGTATAAGTTACATTTGGTGAAAAATTTAAAGAGCCTAAATTGACTATCAGTCATTTGTAGGGCTGTAGGCTTCAACCTCTTTAAATAGCATATCCGGAATGCTTCAAAGCAGCTGAATAAGCTTAGCCGAATCTTCAGTTAAACCTTTGGAGGGCTGAAACACAGCGGTTTTTAGCTTTGCGAGATAGCCCCATATGGATAGCCAAGTTATATTTGGTGAAAAATCCAGAGATAGGGTGGTGCAACTTGAGGCAGGCTTAGATTGGTCTTTTGTCAAAATTTCAGTGCCCCAGACCAAAGGCCCAAGTCCAAATCAGTGTATACTGCTAATTCGGACCAACCTGAGTTGCATGCCTATTTAGGCTGTATTTAGCATTCATTATTTTAAGGACTTATCACCTTTTTTGTTTTTAATTGCAAAAGGGAGATATATACTTAAAATAAGGAATGCCAAATGCAACTTTAGAGAGCCCAAATACAAGAAAAGCCTAGAAACCATGTGAAACGTCTTGCTAGCTACTGGGAAGCTGCAGGCCAATGGGCTTCAGATGGTGCAATACATAGGCTTGTTTGCATATTCTTTGATGGATACCTTATTACCTTACATACTCCAACGTCAAATAAAGCCATAAAGAATGCAACCTCGACAAGGCAAAGAATCTACCTTGCTCTATTCCAGACTAAAAGGTAAAAGCATAGAAATACCGAGACAAGTAGTAACCAGTGACCAATCTTAAACTGAAAGTGAGACCCAATATATATATATATATATATATATATTATACATGCATAAATTAAAAATAAATAATTTTTTGAAACATTTTTTTAGTTTTTTTTGTTATTCTAGACATAATAAGATGAATGTGAATCAAATCTGAAATCGAATATAATGCATTTGAATTAAAGGTTTGATAATCAGATGTGGATGTAACTGGATCGGTGTCAAACCGATCCAATTTCAGACCTACACCAGTTGATCAGGTAATCGTGTAATAAAGGATCATGTTCCCATGAAAGAATTCGCCTAGTACTTAAAAACGAAGAGAGACTGTTATAGGCCTGTCACTGATTCCTGAATTATGCAATCAATTTTGTAATCTACATCCGATCAAATAATTCAATCCAATTTGGATTTGACTCCACCTGAATTTGACTATATTATAATATTTATTGACTTTAATAATATAAAATTTATATAATTATATTTAAAATTGTAATAATATATATATAGTAAACTCAGAATATTATATTTAAATTAATTAATTAAATATAAAATTTGAAAAGTAATCAACTTTTATTTTTTTGTACTTTAAAAATTAAAGTAAAGTTGGATTAAATCTAAACCCGATCCAATTTTATTAGGATTCGAATTCAAAACCAAAGTCTTCAAATATAATTGGATTTTGGATCAAATTTGGATGTAAATTTTCAATAATTAGATCGGATTTAAAATTTGCTAGAATTTGCATTTAGAGTCCATTTGATTCCCTATAATAGAATAGATGCCTGGAATCAGAATCGGAAGCTGTTGGTTGAAATAGGATTCCAATTCCCAATTTCCCATTTTTGGTAGAATGGGTTCCTCCATATGGGGGAATGGCCATTCCAGCCTCCCCCTTGGGAATGGGATTCCCATTCTAGAGTCTGTTAATAATAATAATAATAATAATAATAATAATAATTAAATAAGAATATAAGAATACATTAATAAGTAGATAATAAAAAAGTAATAGTAAACTAGTAATAAAATAGTAAGTGTGTCAATTGGACCAGATTTGGTCCAGTTCAATACAAGTCCATTACTGATGGACCAGGTCCAATCCAATCTAATGAATACTTTGGAGTTTGGACCATTTTGGACCAATCCAATTCAGTGTCTGGACCATTCAATCTGTGAAAATTGGTTTCAACCCAAACCTGGTCCATTGACACCTATGTTCTTCTTTCAATGGACCCGATATTAGTTCAATCCGACCCAATCTAATATAAACCCATTATGGATGGACTAGGTCCAATTCAATCCAATAAATACTTTATACCATTAAGATTGGACTGGTCCTAGTCAATACGCCTTATTGGTTCATCCAAACCATCCAAATTGATTTTAATTTGGACGGGGTTCAACCCAAAATCGGTCCATTGACACCCCTACTACATGGGAAGGGTTCTGGTAAAGGTATGACAGCCATTAGCCTATAGGAATGAACACCCAGGCCCAGATGGTTTAGGCATCCATGAGGTTTAAGGCCCTCAAAACTTGCCATTTGTTGAATATTGAGATGATTAATACTGATCATTGGATGGGTATGGCTTGACTATGTCTTAGACCAAAAATCTGCAATTCTGCATGGCCATATGACTTTGGAGTCTGGCCATCTAGCTACTGAATTCTGAGTAATATTCTACAAAAAAACAATTTGAATTATTTTCTGAATTTCTGAAGAACTTAAGAATAGTTTTTAAACCATTGAAGGGGTGTCGATGATTGATTTTGTTTTGGAAAACAAAAATAACTGTCGCATCAGTAAAATTATAAAGGGGGTGCTTGGTTTGTGGTGAAGTGTGGTTAAAAAGATACCACATTCAAGTTTAGTGTGTCTAATTTGTCCTAAACCACGTTTGGTTCATATGTTATTCACGTATTTTGTTGGTTTGCTTGGTTTGAAGTTGGGTTTGTATTGTAGTTTGCCTTTCATAAATGAACTTGGTTTGTTAGGGGCAGTTTTCTATTGAACTGGGTTTTGTCTGATTTTTTTTTCTGTTAAAGAAGTTACTTTCAGACCATGTTCTTTTAATTTACTGAATTAGTGTTCTCTATTTGATCTAGTACACTCACATAGTTGAATCTGGAGAGATGGTTTGTTGGGATTCATCCTTTTGACAATGGACTTGTGAATTGGTTCAAAATGAACTAATGCTGTAAGGGTGTCAATTGGTCTGGATTTGGGTCAATCCAATCGAGTCCAGTATTACTCCATTACAAATGGACCGGATTGGCAATGAATATTCTGCACCATTTTGTACCAGTCAATTTCAATGTCTGGATCATTCAATCTGTTTAAATTAGTTGTAATTTAGATTGGTTCCGATCCAAACCTTGTCCATTGACACCTGTATTCTTATCTATTATCAATGGATTGGATATTAGTTCAATCCAACCCAATACAAATTCATTACAGACGGACCAGGTCCAATACAATCCAATAAATGCTTTGGGTTGGACTGGTCCAATTTAATATATCTTATTGATCCATCTAATATGTATAAATTGATTTTGATTTAGGTAACTATAGGTGGGTATTGATCAGTACTAATCAAATTTAAAATTTCAACTCATGAAGGCTTTAGAATATGGATGGACAACTGTTATAGACAAATGCTTATCATCATCATCATCTATCTAAGTCTTATCCCAACTATATGAGGGCAGCTACATGAATCCTGTCTCGCTATTCCATTGTTTAATGCCATATCTATTATTAAATTATGGGCCATTTATATGAAAAAAGTAAACATAAATGGTAAGAGAGATTTCAGGCAGCCATGCCTCAGCCTCTGACAAGATCCCTGTTCAACTTACAATTTGTGATTCAAAGGTTGTCTACTAAGTTATATTACCCCCATTCTTTTCTATACATTATTTGATTTAATTTGCAGTATTGATTAAATAAGATAGAATTCACTAATATGCTATTATTATGAATTTGAGATGAATAATCCCTAAATCTAACTTATTTAATTATAATTGTTTTATGTTAAGGCCAGGGATATAAGTTAGTGTTCTATCAACCATATATTGATCTACCCCTATATTGTTTATTTGCATCATCTGGGCATCATCACTTTTTGTGCGGATGCTCAAGTTTATCGAAACCGTGCTCTTCAAAAGCCATTCAAAAAGGCTGAAGTGGACAGTTCTTCAAAATGACTGGTTAAGAGCCAATTTGGGCTCTCTAAATTTTTTATCAAATATAGCTTATAGACTGTCCATGTGATATAGGGGTGCAATTTGGGTGGGTCAGCCTGAAATTTTACACGGGCTGGTTTCAGACCCAGGCCTAACCCTTAGATAGTCCGAATCTGGCCCCAGCCTGATCCAACTATACAAATTCATACATACATATGTATATATATATATAAATTTTGCATATATATTTATGTATATATGCATTTACATGTTCTATAAAAAATATACATTTATATACATATTTATCTATATACATACATATTTACCAATATACATATATACATAAAAATATGTATAATTTTAAGGTAGGTTCATTGACCAACCCGAGCCTGACCAGAGCCCGAACCCAATCTGAATGTATCAAATTAGAGTGTAGGCCGGGTTCGGTTGAAAAGATCAAACTTAACCTTGGTCTCGATCCGGGCTTGGGCCATAAGCCCAAGTTTTAAGGTCAGGCCCGAATTGACCATAAACCTAACCCAACCCGACCCGACCCACTTGTACGCCTATTTGAGGCCCACCTCGGGAAAACAGAAGCTGCCGTGCTTTGACCCGCTTAAACGGGCACTTCATTTCTACACTAACCTTAGGACTTGATGAAGATTTTAATTTCCTGGAACGGTTCTGTTAGTCCAGTGAGAACCTCAAGTTTCTGTCTCTAGAAATCCCCGAAGCCTATTACCCTTTATTCCTTTTATATTTTCATGATTCTTTCGCCTTTCTTGTCAGAGCTCAGGAATTTTTATGATAATTTCTGGTTTGAATGAAGTTTCCTGCGTCTGCCTATATCCATTTTGCACTTGGTGATTCTGTGCACCGTTATTTACTTCCACTCTCTGTATCTCAAGCTTCGTCTTAAGGATCCTCCAGTGCTTGCGTGCTACCCCTCCAGAAAATTTTTTGGCAAATTTTCAGAAGATTTGGCATTTACCTCCATTCTAACTAGACTAGCGTAAGAAACAGAATTCAGTCTTACGAAGATAACTCATAACTTCAGAGATTTTTCTCTTTGAGCCAAAACTTAATTCTTCTATTTTTGTGTAGCACTGATTCATATTATCAAACCAAACACAGCCGTGAGAGAAAACGAATCCCGGGATCAGAAATTCAGAATACACCTATTAGAGGTCCCACCATGGAGATGGAGAAATCTACTGGACTGAAAACCGCTTGAAACATGATTGCAGCTGTGAGTTTCTCTGCACAAATTTGAATTAGCAACTCGATTCAATTAAGCAGACATATTCGACCATATGGTGCTGGCTAGGGGATATTTGGTATATGGAGGCGATGTGGTTCTGTTAGGGTCCACATCAGAACCACGTTTTTTTGTTTCAAGTAAAACACAAATAAAACATGTTTAGTTAGACCATTTGAGGTTACAACAGCCACACCTCACAACACAACACAGCACGACCAATTGAAACATCAAATAGATGTTTCCTTCGATGGCTATTGGAGCTGTTGCACTTCAAGTAAAAATGTTCATACAATGCTTGTTTAGCAGTCATCCTTGTAATGTAGCAGAGGATAAACTCCTTACATTTTGATTCATTTGATTGCCCCAATTGATTTTCCTTCCTCCACCAAACAGTAAAATACCAATTCAGCTAAGAAACAAGCTGCTAAGAAGCTTGCTTTCCATCAGACATAAGGAATTCACACAAAAGGAGAAACAAAAAAATACAGAATGTGCAAAAGCATTATACATGCTCATACAAGACAAGCTAGATACAAGATTGATGAATTCATTTCAGAAGAAGTATCCATGAACTAAAGCGCAAAATTAGCAGCAGGGAACATATATTCTAAATTCAGAAGCAATGTCTTGAGGTGCTGCTACAAAAATAAGCAAATATGTACAGATTGATCTTGGCTGTAGACATTCAATCAATTTCTGAGCTCATCAAAGAGAACACCAATTGTGTGGCCTTTACCAATGGCTTCTTAAGGGCAACTGAAAGAACTTTGACAATTCGTTGTGTCCTAAACTCGAAGCACTTGATGTACAATTGATATAGGGGTTTCAGCATCTATATCTCTGTAAAATGCTCCTTAATGTCTCAAGTACCTTCAATGCCTCTTAATGTACACACATTTCCAAACTCAGTTCTACCTTCTTAGGCTCAAGATCATCCGCCATGAAAAATATATCATCTCACAAAAATATACTACTTTATTTGTTTCAAGAATCGAGCATTCAATTATAAAATACATATTGTGCATCAGGTCATGCATCTAAAAAGATATATTATCTGATATCATGCATCAGATCATGCATCTTGAAATATATATTACTTGACATCATGCATCAAGCCGTGCATCTTGAAATATATAATACCTGATGATAATATGTTGCCTTACTAGCCTCAAGAATCGAGCATTCAGTTATTGTAATGCATCATGCAAAATCATGTACAAGGTCATGCATTTTGAACTATATCATGCATTTTGAATGATACATTACCACTCTTACATTTTTTTAGATATTGGAAAAAGAATCATATGATAAGTTCTTGAAATAGTCGTTTCCAATATCTTGCATCGATTCAATTCTCTGTTGATATGATGTGATAGAATGAAGCCTACTCCATTAATCCATATACAATTTCTCATTTATGATGGATATTCATTCCACACATCATCTAGTAGAATAATAAAGCTCTTCCTGTCAAATAAGTCTCTAAGATTATAATGCTAAATTTGATTGCTCTCACATCTAAAACTTAGAGACATATACCCAAAATTCACAAATGGAAGTGCTCATTCTCCTATTTATCACTTAGGCTAGTTAGGCCAAATTAATTTTTCCCAAGACCACCCATGCTGAAAACTGAAATCACCAAGTGAATCTCCGTGATTTCCATGGCTAATTAACTTCACAATCATATCTACTTAATCACTTACTCCAACAACTTCTAAATAAATGAGAAAAGAGAGAGTCTCTTTGTGCTCCTTAGGCAAACGGAGTTGCATAGCTTTATCTCTTATATCTGACTCTGAGGGCGAGGCCTAAGCATCGCAGACCTTATCTCTTATCTCAGAACCCCTTTGTATCTCTACTTGGCGCCTGAGATCTGCACTTGAACAAGCCTTCCACACAACAAGCTGCACTCACTGTCTCAGCTAACCACTCCCCACTTCTCCCATTTATCCGCTGCTATTGTCTGCACTGAAGTATGGCCTATCTTCTTCAAGGTTTCCACAGCACCGGTAGAAAGAAAGTATTCAAACGCTCAGATCTTCCAACACTCGCAAGAAGAAAGAAAGTAAAAGAAACCCTAACAGGCCATGTGAAACGACTGACAAGTCGGAAGGGATGGGGTGAAGCCTGTGGATAGTCCAATATATGGCCTCAGGCTGCATGTGCTTTTCTTGATACTTTCACCCAACCCAATAAAATAAAGCCGAACAAATGCTAGCCACACATGCCCAAACCCAAAGAATCTCATCTCTTTACTGTGTTATATTTCAGGCAAAGCATATGCTCTGCTCAAAGTAAAATCGGATGCTCTTTGCTGATTATTATTCTGCAATCTGCATACATCAACGTGAATGTGCAGTGGGTCAGTGGCGGTGTCATTAACCAGAGTATCGAAAGGCTCAAGTGGTAAGGATTTGCTTGGAAAAAAAAAGGCAGAGGAAATCCACTGAACACAGAGTAAATGTTGCTTTGGACGGTGGAGAATAAAGCCACGTCACCCATTTATCTTTGAAAGGTTTAATATTCGGTACAACTGGGCAAAAAAGTCAAAAGTGAAAGGACCGAAAGTAAGCAGCAAGACACCACTAGCTTCATAAAAGGGTATTCCCCGATTGAATTGCCTTCATAAAAAGCCTAAAAGGGTATTCAGCAACCGTTTAGACCGGAAGTAGCGGCCAAAATGGTTGGACCATTAAACCTATGACCAAGTTACTGAAATGCTTCTTATGCAGTCCTTTTAACCATGGTTTTAAAAACGACCCAGAAACGAAATTGTTATGGCCATTGGTTTTTGGGTCGATGGTCCGATTGTTTGGTTCGAATGGATGATTCATTCTGACAATAAAAATAAAATAATAATAATAATAATAATAAATAAAAATGGCCAAAACCGTTGAATGGGTTGATAGATCGATGGTTCGACCACCCGGGTCAATGGCGAAATTGTTATGGCCATTGGTTTTTGGGTCGATGGTCCGATTGTTTGGTTCGAATGGATGATTCATTCTGACAATAAAAATAAAATAATAATAATAATAATAATAAATAAAAATGGCCAAAACCGTTGAATGGGTTGATAGATCGATGGTTCGACCACCCGGGTCAATGGGTTATTGACCAATTCAACGTTTTTTGGCCAAGGACTAGGTTTAGGATAAAACGGAACCAGTTGCTTAAACGATTCCCGGGCTGAATGGTCCAACCATCCAAATCAATGGCGATTTAAAAACCATGCTTTTAACCCATCATGAGTCATGACTCAGCCAGTTGGACCAGTGGCTCGTTCACTATTTAGGATAAAACGGAACCAGTTGCTTAAACGATTCCCGGGCTAAATGGTCCAACCATCCAAATCAATGGCGATTTAAAAACCATGCTTTTAACCCATCATGAGTCATGACTCAGCCAGTCGGACCAGTGGCTCGTTCACTACTGATTTGGGCCAACCTCCAACTTTCTATTTTACAAAAAAAAAAAAGAACGTTGGTTTGGTCAATGACCCATCAACCCAGGAGATTGAACTATTATTGTATTAACCCATTCAGTAGGGTATTGAGTTCTTGCATTATTTTACTTTATGATTTTTTATATTGATAAAATCGAATGTTGACCCATTGACCCAAACAGTATGGGGACTGACCATTGAGCCACAATCAAATGTACCCGGCCGACCCGGACAATTAAACAATTACTTTTATATTTTATGGGTATGGTTTCGACTTTCGAGCGACCCAGATCTGGGACCAAATCTGAAACTATTGCAATACCAAAAAAAGTCTGGTACCATGGACCAGTTACCCGGTATTTAGCTGATAATTTCGAAAGAAATAATTAATTAGATTAAACTAAAATTGGAGTAATTCCAGTAGGGACGGATGAGTTGAGCCCGGATCTAGATGTGCTGCTCACTAGAGTTAAAGGGCCGTTTGAATGTTTCTAAGCTTCTAGGGTAGCCTAAAATTGAATGTTTCTAAGCTGTGTAGATCACTATTCACTATATTCTTCAATATCTTATTATTTAATTATATCATCCACTAAAACACAAAATAATAAGTCGTTCAGTTAAGAAATTTCAGCCGCTATCAAAGAGCTACCCTCGTTTCCTATCTGTCTAACCATTTGAAATAGAATTGTTTTTGTCATTTCACTAAATTATGCCACCTTCACTAACTCCCCAAAACAATATGCTATCATTTGGACAAATTATGACGAGATTTCTGGTAGCGCAATACATGTGATACTAAGATGATGTTTGGCATCGATGATGATTTTTCACACTTGATTTTGTAAAAGTCAGTGATTACTGAAACCAGTGATTTTGTTATTTAGTATCATTTTCTACATGCCAATCAACTTTTTAGAAATCACTTTTAAGATTATTTGGTACTGATTTTCAACTATGATTATTTTTTATTGAAGCATTGAAACACCTTCTTGTCCCTGCCATGTAGGGTGCCACCTCACCCAATAAAAATCGAAATCACCTAATTTGGTGATCCCTCACCCAAACTGATTTCAGGGATAGTTTTTGCTGATTTCCCAGAAATCAACAAATCAGCCAACTAAACAAGAAAAAAAATCACCAATTCTTCAATTCCTAATGTGGGCCCAACGTGGCATCGAATTTTGGGAAATCAGCACTGATGCCAAACATCACCTAAGAAAATACAATTCAAATATTGGGAGAAAATTAAGGCTATATTTAGGTAGACTTCTACTTTTGTACTTTTAATAGTATGAAAGTACAAAGTACAAATACAGCTTTTACTTTGATATTTTTGCTCTAAAAAGCGTTTTGGGTAAAAAATTTTGAAAAGCATGATTTCCAAACCAAAAGTACCATTTTCTATTTGCCAAAAGCACCCTATCAATCATGTGATTCATCCCGTCTTATATGTGACAAAGGTCACATTATCCATGATTAACCACTTGTATACATTGAAAATACACACACTTGCCACATATACACATCATGTACAGTAAATTTACACATGGAAACCACTTAGAATTGACACTTGGCATACATTTTCTAACTAACTACTTGTGGCATTCACTACATTAACCATCTGTAATTAATGAAAACATTAATAGCCATATCAAGCTACAATAATAACTAGTAATTAATACTATCATGGGATATTTGTCTCCAATATTATAAGAAACAGTAGTTCAGGAGCTAACCACATACCACTCACCAATTGGTTGTCTCTCTATCACTATTCCGATAGTCAATCCAATCCTCACCCCACACTACTTCTAGCCGGTATGTATTTCATCCTTCTCTTTCTCCTTCTCCCACTCCTAAATTTCCCTCTTAATAGCATCCCTGATGGACATTTTTTTAATTGCATTTTTCAATCCTTCAAATGTGGTTTCTTTTTCTAATGCCATATCAATATAGCATTTCAGTTCACCCACCTCTAATCTAAGAAGGTGTAGTTCAATTTTCATTTCATTATTGTTGTCCATAGCCTGTATAAAAAAAAGTTACTATATATAATTTGAACGGAAAAAAAAAATCAACCATCTACATATTAATATTTAACCCAAATAGTACTTAGTCCAAATGAAACAAAAAGTTGATAAGTCCTGATCTATATAAGTCCAAATAAAACATATCATCTAGTAACCAAACCAAATAGGAACAAAAAAAGAACTCATTCAACTCCATCATTTGATTGTCTAGTGATTGGGAGATTGTATTTCACAGCCATCTGTCTCATAATGCCATCCCTAACCCTCTCCATGTGTCGACGACCTTGTACCCCAGTATCAATATGCACAACTCCTAGGGGTGGCACACTACCAATTTCCTCATTCACAATCACATTTGGGTTTGTGAAGTACTTCACTTCAAGCAAGTCAATGACCCCATGCATTCGAATATAATTGCGCAGTGCACAACATGCAAATACAATTTGGACTTGGTTTTTCATCTTGTAAGGAGGCATTAGTTTTAGAATCAGGAATCGAGCCTTGAGCATGCCAAAACATCGCTCTATAACATTTCGTAGTTGAAAGTGTATTCCGTTGAAATATTCTCTAGCAGTTCTAGGGGTACCTTGGCCTCTAAAGTTAGATAGATGGTATTGTTCTCCTCGTTAAACACATAAGAATCCATCCATGTTTGTGTAACCAGAATCAACCATGTAGTATTTGCCTACATTATTGACAATTTCATGAATCTATAAGATCACATGCACCATTTCTCATGGGAAAAAAAACAAAAACATAAAAGGTTTCCATATGGAGGGGAAAGAATGATCCTATACCGGTTGATGGGTGAGGAAAATTTTGTAACGTATCTTGAACTGCTTCTAGGAAAACCCAAGAATCATAAGCACTCCCTTCTCATCCAGCATAGACAAATGTGGACAACATATTGAATGTACAGGCACACATGACATTTTGAGTGGTAGTGAAGCTTCTACCATGGAATGGAATTTTCTTGTCTATTGGGAGATGTGCATGGATATGAGTGCCATCTATTGCACTGGTACAGTCCTACATACGTATAAGTAATAACTAAGCATATTGAGGTTGTATGTGGTTCATAAAATGACTGAGAAAGATATCATGGGTACCTTATAAAATGGATAAAACTTTGGATTAGATTGGATTTCCCTTGGGATGATGCTCATGTTAGGACTCCTTATGTAATGTTTTGATAATTCAACCATAGCTTTCAACATAGAAATGAAGTGGCGGGAGATTGTTTCCCCTAAATATTGAAACTTATCAAGAACTAAACTGTTCGAGTTGTAGTGTCCAATAGTTGACATAAATATAACAAGTTGCTCCTTCATACTTACAAACCGTGTGTCTCTAAGGAATCCCCTCCCTCTTAGCTCATTGCCCAGTCTCATAAATAAATTTATATCCATCCTAAATAGGTCTAGACATCTGTCTGGATTACCATGTAAGACATTTTTAAATCTATTCTGCCCATGTCAAACTATCATCTTTATAGGGTATCTTGTGTAGATTTCTCTTCACATAATACTCAACACCAACCATAACTGCAAATAGGATGGCATCATCTTGCAAAATTTCATCATCATTGTTGTTGGTATCACTAACATCATTATCTTCTAATATACTATCAATTCCTCTTTCACTACTTGAACTTACATGTGAGTCAAGTTCAGATATTTCAGGCATGTTTAAGCTATAACATAATTAAAAGTTAGAATATGTTCATCATGTATAAAGCCATGACAGTCATAATAGTGAAAGGATTCAATATATTCCCATATAAGTGGTAAGACAAACACACACACACATACAAGTTCTATCACCAACACAAAAGTCATAAGCATAAGATTTCAAATCCTTCAAAAAAAACCAAAATGAAAGGACCTAACATGTTCCCATCATAAAACAAACAAAAAAACATAAGTCTATCAACATAAGTCAGTGTTTATCCGGTTAATTTCCCCAGCTATCTACTCCCACTCTCCCCTCTTAACCATCCATGTCAACCATTCCTTCCTACGTGCTTATGGAAGATTAATAAATGCCTCTCTAAATGCCAAACAACCTAGTTGCTTTGACAATCTCATCCATGTTCAAATCCTGCATCTCATTCAAAATCTAGATGCATTTCCCCATATTCTACTCAGCACGATTATTGCCACGTGCAACTAGACAAACAGTCCTCCTATTATTTGCACTAGCAATGCCTTTCATTGCATTAGAGACTTCGGGTTTACCGATTCTTCTCCTTTATGGTAGCTCGGGTGGTAGATGAGTGTAAGAGTGGGTCCCCATCCCCATTAGTAAAATTTCCAACCGGGGTGTTATTATTTTGGTGAGGAGTTTGCGGGGTAGACTGTTCCTCTACCTCATCAGTTGACACCACACCTTGTGCCTGTGAAGTTGCAGCTGATCCAAAAGCTACGTTATCACCAAAAATCAAGTCAAGAGTGGTGAATTCTAGGCACCCATGTTTCTTGAACCTCTTTTGCATCGGGATTCACCTAAATAGTGGCAAAGCGTACTCTTAATAGTTGAAGAAGATTGTCCTATTGAAACCAAAAAAGTATAGAGTTTTCACAGAGGGTAGGGTTTACACCTTAACATATTCATCCCACACACAGTCAACACAAGTGATTAACTTTGTCCTATGATCCCAACCCAATCCAGTATACTCCTTCAACTTCTTGAATGCTCAATACCTTATTCTTAGTGCACTGAGTTTATTCCTAAATTGCTTAATTTTGTACTTCAGCCCAGTTGCCAGGAAGTACTCTCGCATCATGGTCTTCCATGCATTCCTATTAAAAGTCATTGTATTCTGACCACCGCCCTTCACTTGGTCCACCATTATGTCAATGAAAATGTTTTCAAGCTCTGCAGTCCAGTTGATCTTCAAATGATGGGAGTGATGCCTGACTAGTGCTCGTGTTTTTATTTCTAATATACATACATACATACATATATATATATATTGTGAATATGTGTATGTGTGTATATATATATATATATATATATATATATATAGAGAGAGAGAGAGAGAGAGAGAGAGAGAGAGAGAGAGAAACAAACACACACACATTATATTGTAAACGAAAAATGGAAACATAGAAAAAAAGGTAAATGACAAACAATGGTTTTGTACCTAACAAATTGGTTTCGGATTTCCAATTGATAGCTACAAATAAAGAGAAAAAATGGGATCAACCATTTTTGTTGAGTATGGATTCCCATGGATCTTGTGTTCCCTCACAATAAGAACTCATACAGATCAACCAAAAACAAGCATTCATAACATAAATGCATCTGCAATAAAAGCTCCAGCATTGAGAGATGTATACATTAACAACCATCAAGACAGGTATTAACAATGGGTTAATGAGGGCATTCAATGGTAGACAAATAGATCAATGGCAATCATCAACATATGGTAATTCAAATGCATACAAACATATCAATGGCCGCAACAAGTAGTATACATGCCTACAATGAAGAAATATAGGCATCCATAAATTTATACAAGCAATAATAGTGGAATAATATGGGTATTCAGTAGCAATTATCAACATATAGGTATTTAGATGCAAACAAAATTATCAATGGCCACAACAAGTATAAGTCAAGAGTAATATCAGGTTTGTTATGTAAACAAATGCACAAGTAGAATTGTATAGAAAAGGGAATGCCATAGGAAACCACTATAACATTAGACAACAAGCTCCCTACCACATTGGCTCATGTTTAATGTTTTGGAAACCAGAAAGAACTTGCTCCATAGTATACATGTCAAGAAAACCATGATCATCTTCATTGCATAGGAAAGGAAATGCCATATGAAAAACATAAATAGTACCCTCCACAACAATCAATAATGGAAATGCCAAAAATAGGGGAATCGCATATCATTGTCAGAGACGGTTGATGAACAAGTAATAAACATTACATTATACTTGTATTATAGCTATAACACTCCAATTTGTTACTGGATTTGTACAGACAGTAAACAAGCTATAAAACATTCCATTAAACTTCAAAAATAATTTAGGAAACAAAGAATTCAACAACAATTATTCTAGTAGTTGTAAACATGCAATAAGCATACCATTAAGCTTGGAGATATTACATGAAATGGAGAAAAATGTTAAAAGAAAGTGGGAAATATGAAATCGAAATCCATACTTGTGATTTTGATGAGGACTATGCTTCTGGCAGTGATTTCCAATGGCAATGGTGGTAGGAGCTAGGCAATGGCAGAGCAAGAACCTATAGCAACAAAGAGGCTAGGGCTTGAAGATGAAGGGTGAATGGGGGAGTCTCAATCGAGGGGTTTTATCTGAATGGTGTTCACATGTGACCACCCTTCACATGAGATGGAAGCAGACCTTCCCAAAAGCACAAGCAATAAAAGTCAATTATGTCCTTTTAGGGGGTTTTGTGCTTTTAAAAAGTATAAAATCCAAAGTAGAAAGTATGCCATCCAAACATGTTGTGGTGCTTTCGTACTTTCGTATTTTTTAAAGTATGAAAAGTTTATCCAAACCGGGCCTAATTTGTACATACAAAAATATTGGTGGTTTAGGTTTTATTCCAGCAGCCCATATCGGAAATTAAGCCCTACTTGCTAAATTATTGTGGACATTTCTCACTTCCCGACATGCCTTTTGGGCCAAAATTATAGATGTAAATTACTTGAAAGGTCAATCATTTTGGTGTTCAAAGACACACAGTCAAGTTTCCCAAATATGTTTAGGCCTTCTTAAATCCAAGTAATTGGTTCTAAAAAGGATCTATGTGGAGTTTGGGAGATGGTTGGAATGTTGAATTTATGAATGATTCATGGTGTGGCAAAGGATTAATTCTTGGAGGTGATAAAGATTCATCAATTTTAATTAGTTGAATTGCTTATTACATTGACAATTCTTGTATGAGTTGATTGTTTAATCTCCCTCCTTAATTTACAATAGTATGACAATTACAATTAGTTACTCAAGTTTCATTGCCACGTCCATCTACAGGAATTTCTAATAAACTAGTTTGGACATATACCTATCATGGTAATTTTACAATATCTTCATGTATCAAATTACTTCAATCTAACAACCTAGTGGGTCCACATCCAATTCATTACATGGAGATATGCAATGGCACCATCCATGGAAATTGAAATTGATCCCCTCATCTATCAAATGTTTCTTTTGGAAAATGTGTGCATAGTACTTTACCTACTGGATCCAAACTATAGTCTTTCATCGAAATCAAATCTACTAATTGCTCGATCTATAGAAATGTTTATGAGAATCTTCTACATCTTTTCTTATGTCCAAGTGTACAAACAGTCTAGTATGGCTCTTGTCTATAGTTTCGTCTTGTACATTAGGTTTAGTTTGGAAGGAATACAAATAAAAATATATAGTGCAAAATCTTATATTTTGTACTATTTCTTATGTATTTATACTGTATACATTTGTATTTGTACTCATTCCAAGTTGAGCCTTATGGTTTTTTAGACGTGACAAACTTTATTACCTTATGGTGGAGTATAGATCAGGAAAATTATAACAAGGATGATTGTTGGTTGTTACAAGGGAGCCTTCTCATGCAAACCATTTGGTTTACACGAAATGATTGCATTTTCAAAAAAGAAATCAACTTTTGATCCAATAAAAGTAATCATGCAATCATATACACAATTAGATCATATTTTAAAGGCTTGAAAAACTGAGAATATATCAATTCATTCTACTATTGAGAATATATCAATTTGGTTGATGTGTATTGTATTGGAGGCTTTTCAATACGCCTCTATAGTGGGTTTTTTCGGGTCAGACCATGGTTCAGGGGGTAGACGGGCCTTAAACCAACCCCTCTAAACCAAAATGAAAAAAAAAATAAAAAACAATTAAAAAACAAACCTCAATACAGGCCAATACGCCCCTACCAACATATCAGTTGTATCAATATTTTGAACCTTGCTAGAAATAAACCATACGAGACATGAGAGTCCTTGGCTTAGTTATTGGATAGTCTAGCTAAACTCATTGCACTCAAATTTTGGTGTATCTACTACAATCACTCTTGTATCTATCATATCAACTATTGACATTATAGCCAACAACAAGTGTTTATTTTAAAGCTAATTTAATCTCGTAGTCTAAAACATTCCAAGCTTCAACCCTGTAATCTTTATTATTAACATGACTTATCACCACCTAAGTAATATCTCTTTACCCAAATCCTTACAATATATAATGATAAAAAAAGGGAATGCCTTTTGTCATCTGATGTTGGGAACTCGGAATGGAGAAGTTTCCTTATTTCCAATCAACTAATGGCCAACAAGAGAAGATTAAGATTTTCCACCCCTTTTACAAATGAAGCAAACAAAATTCTGTTATTGTAGAAACCAGAAGGCAAAAGCTACTTGAGACTCAGTTTTATCACCAATAACAAAATAAATAAATGAATAAATAAATAAAACCCATCCACTTTACAATGGTTCTTTTCAGATAGGTTTACTTTACATGGAGTGGACCTAATGGTTCTTTACATTCATTGTTGTTGACTTGAAATTCATGATTATTTACAAAAATGAAAACACTATCACATTCCTAACAATGTTGGATTGTAAAATACTCAAAAAAAAAAAAAAAAAAACAGAGGGAAACAATAATAAATACATGAACTTGACTTTTGTTATGAAACATTTTGCATGAGACACAAGCATTTGGACATTATATAATTAAACTGAAATGGCAAGGGCAAGCATTAGTTATCAACCAAGTTGATAGATGGAATATCTTAATGTTCCATTTCTTCACACCTTTCATCAGATTATTTAAGACAAGATTCCTCACTTGATTCTTCTCCTCCTAGTGTTTATCCCTATTGTCACAATCAATGATTTCAACTCTGGCTTATTCTCAATGATGACCTCTTTATCATATTAACCAAACCATCAGTCTTCATTTTGTCTTTTGAGTGCTTTAAAAAACCAAGGCCTAAAGCTAAATGTTCTCATTCTAGCACCCTTCTCTATATTGGATTATTGACTAAATAGTATTAAAAGAGTCATGTTTTGGCTTTGTCTATTTTAAGTAGTCTAATGTTTTGGGTTGTTTGTATTTGAGGGCTGACTTACACAATGTATAGCTCATTGCAAGCTTCTTTGTTTTTATCGTGTTTGTGCATTTTTTCTTGTGACTAGTAAATGTGCACGTGTGTTGTACATAATAGTTTCAAATGACAACAATAATAAAAAAACAATAGCAATAATTTTGTGTTCTTACTAAAATAAGAAAGATAAGTAATCAAAGCATAGTGTGTATATCAAGAAACCAATGATCTATTTGACCAAGTCAATAGACTATAGATGATGCATTTATTTTCTTTTATCACAAATATTTTTACATTCTATTTTCATCACTAATAAAAATATTCTTATTTATCAATATTTTTTAATAATCTATTGTATTTTTACTTATTTTTTATTTTTATTATAACATTATAACATCATGGAATGATTCATATGACCTAGGTGGTTGAACATTGTCCTATATTACATGCATAGATGTGAAAACAAGTTTACTTTTGGGACAATTTTAACTATCATTATTAGTAAAAATAAATCTTATTTTTCACAAATACTTTTGTTTCCAATTGAGCAAGATAGTCTATGTACTAAGGTTACATACCAATGGGTGGGATAGTAGGCTCCGTGCCAGTAGAGTCTGAGCTTATTCAACCTAGAAAGGTTTAACTAACCTCTATCCGTTGTTTTTTAACCACATCAAATACTTAATAGGTAATGGATTCCAAGTTGAATTGTTGAAAATTTTATGGTGGGTAATAGTCCTTTAGCCTTGCAATTCCCTTGACTTTTTCTTCTTTCCCTTAACCTTGAAAGAACAATTTCAAGCTTTATGCTAAATTCTAACTCAAATGACTCTTGGACCTTCAGTTGGTGTTGAACCCTTGGAGATCATGAAAATTTGAACGTTTATAACTTAAGTCCTTGCTATTTTATGTTTGCATCTCACCCAAGCAGTTAAATCACAGAATTTGGAGTGCACACACTTTGACAAATCATTTGTTAGTGTATTACAATGAAAGAAAAAAGGGTTGACTTTTATTTATTCTTTTTAATTTGAATTTAGTGAGTCTGAATCATGTTTACGATCTGATTTCACAATGGAAATGTAGAGGCTTAGGAAAGAGAGGGAAATTATATTGGAATTTTGTTCCTCAAGCTATCATGTGGACCATTTGGGAGGACTATAATTTGCACATTTTTGAGAATAAGAGTAAATCTTTCAAAGAGATTCTTTATCACATAGTAGGCCATTGTAACTTTTAGGCTTCGAGTAGTAAGAAGTTCATGGGAATTGGTTGGAAGATATGAAAAGGAACCTAGTTTGCATGTTCTTGCATTCATCTCCTTTCTTCCCCCACTCCTAGTAGGCCACCCTCACTTGATGCAAATGACATTGCTCTCAGGTTTAATGGTAGCTTCTTGGGTAACCCCAGTTTGATTGGTGTAAGGTCAATTTTTTGGCCAATTAGTGGTGGGACCTTTTGGGCTTTTAGTGGGCCTATTGGGATTACAAGTTCCTCAAAGGTATAGATCCTAACCTTCCTCACCAATCTTCGAATAGTTGAATAGCTAGGGTTAAGTCCATTTATGATTGAGGGAGATTTTGCAAATACAATGATGTGGCTAGCTTCCAAGGTCCCATGGTAGTTGGACATCTACTCAACAAGGCTAGTGACATAGTTATAGATATGATGTCTTCCTAAAGATGGATCCCAAGGGAATTTAACATAGCAGCTCACTCATTGTTGAGTGTGCAATTTTGTATAATAATAATACAAAATTTTGGACTTTTTAGATAACAATTTTGTCAAATAATACATTTTTTTCTTAAGTTTAAAGGGCTTTGTTTTTTTTTCTTATTCATTCTCTCTTTTTTTCTTAATTGATATAGCATCTTGTTATCTTTCAAATATATATATATATATATAAGAGATGTACACAAATATTTTTACAAAATTTTGTATACTTTATATTTTTATATTTCTATCTTTTCTAAATATTTATTATTTAATTGGCATGCCTAATTTCCTATTTAGTCTAAAAGGTTGGACTATTGACTCGCCATCTTGAAAGGAAAATGGTTTCATTTTCAGATCAATTTTTAATTTTCTAATTCATTTACACCATTAATAAAAATTATTAATGTTTTTTCACATTTGTCTTTGTTTAATATGACTAATATATAATATTAAAGATATGTGTCTTAGAAGATCAATGTTATCTAGTAAGTATCATAGTAAATCATAGTCTACCAAGCTATTAAATGAAAGATTTTAAGTGCATAAAAATGGGAAGTTTCAATTTGAAGCTCCTTAATTTTTAGCCATTTTGGGCTTTCTCAAGCTTTATGGGACATGAGTCTTTTTGGTTTCCCACCTTTCATTGTCAAATGGAAAAGACTGCTTTGTGGTATGGCAATCTTTGAAAAGCTCAAAAGATCTTCTAAAAAGACTTGCCAAATAGACCCTAAATCTTCATACATAATTACCCCAAGGGAATCAAATCAATTATGATGAGCATGGAGTTTTTAGTTATTTACAAATATCTTAAGATTTAAAAGCCATTTAGTAATCCTTTGTAGGGTTTCTTTGATATTTGCTGAGTACACTAATAAAAGAAGAAAAATGACTTAATCGGGTTTGGATCAAATTAGCCTTAATTGGGCTTCAGGTCAAGTTTGGATTCGACCAAACCCATGCCTACCCAATCTATCAATAGTGATGATCATGAGTTAGGTTTTTGCAAGTAGTTTAATAGCCTTGAGGCTTGCCTAGGCCTAATAAAACATGTTTGAATTTGGTCTTAGGCCAAGCATCCAAGCTAGCCCATTTGAATATATAGGATTCGTATTTTAAAACAAATAAAGTTTTAGCTTAACTTTATAATTAAATTATAAAAAATAAAGTTCAAAACATTGCAAAAAATATATATTTGAAAGTTTATTGTTGGACATAGGGCTTACTTGGCTTGAGCCCAATTTGCATTACGTGTGTGCTTGATACTAGTCCAATCTAGACCAAGCTTAAGAGAAAATTAACTGCCTTGGCCCAAGAATTTGCAAGCCAAGAAGGTTGGGCATATCATAAATGATTATCCCTACCTATCAACATCCTAATCCCATATTTGTAAAGCTAACCACATTCCTAAAATTAGAGTGAATAGTTTTGGTCCATAAAAACAAATAAGAATTTAAATGGGTCATTATAATGTATCTTATATAGAAAATGGATTTTTTTTTTGAAAGCTACAGAAATTGGTGTTTAGAACAATTCTATAATTGTGCACATCATGTCCCAATTTGGCATAACCACTTATATCTTTTTGGCCATTTGACAAATTTTAAGACCAATTAATCTATAACTAAGATTTAACCATTCAATGTTAAATTGACATTAATTAAATGCATAGCACAACTAATTAAATTAGGGTAAATTTTTGTTTGGTAATTGCAATCACCTCCTCTAAACTTTCTAACATAGTTGCAAGTATAGCCCCCTCTATTAGAATCATCTAACAAGAGGCATAAAATGTAAAAAAATACCCATGTAGGTACTTTTGACAAAATGTTTATTATTCCAATTTTCTCTTCATATTAGTTTTTATCCCAAATCCTTCCAATCTCTTCTTAGAAATTGATTTATTTTCCCAATTTCCTTTCATATCAATTTCTCAAAGGTAAAGCTGCAACTTTTTTTTTGTGTTTATAAAGTTTGTATTACTTTTTTTTGTAAAAACCATCTGTAGGTATGTAGCATTCACTTAGACCTCTAGAGAACATCAAACATCAAGATTAACGCCACAAAGGTGCGTGCAAACAACCCACAGTCAACCTCCATGCTACGATGAACCTACAACACAACATCAACCCTACGGTGAATTAACAACGCATATCACAAAACCGCAATAAACTTGCAGTCCACCGGGCCTACTTGGTGGCTGAACCAAGGGAAACCATGATCGAACCCATCCAAGGGCCTTAAGCCTACTCGATCGTGCGATGAACCCACACCCACCAAATTAATTTTGCGATAAACCAGTGACATACAAACCCACCCATAACACATATCTGGAGAAACTTAGGCTGAGCTCATGGCGAGGCCCACGTACGCCTGAGGGCATGTGGAACCTACGACTACAAAAGATGTGACAAAGCACTACGTGGAGTTGGCAGGCACCCGCCAAGTGGTGATGTCATTACAGCCACGCCAATTAAGTTAAACCACACAAAAAGTAGTAGCACACATGAGTGATGAGGAATCTTGAAGAGAAGAAAAGCCTATCCTCGAGAAGATCCTCATAAGACACGTGGCAAAACCCCGATAGCGCACTTAATAATTGACAATGGATTCAATATTCCCTTTCCTGATACGGTGCAAACACCCTTACCTCCTACCTTTTAGGATCTCGGGCTCACCCACATAAATAGAGGTCCTCTTCGTATTGAAAGACATCCGATCCTTGGCATTTGGCACCCCACACTCTCAAATACTCTCTCTAATCCCTTGTCCTCACATCCCTAACCCCAAAAGCTCATTTTCCCTGCTCATAGGCCTCTCTCTGTCTTTCAAAGAGACCACTACCCAATCGAGCCTTACCCCACCTACACCATCATTGATAATAACTGCATGCATTGGTATTTTGAACAATTTTGCGTTTGTTATTAGAGGATTCCAACAAGGGATCTACTTACAATTGTGTTATAAAGTTTACAGGAAGTGATTACATTTACCAAAATTCAGGGGAGGTTTTAACAATATACCTTAAATAAAAAACTCATTATTCATTCAATGTGACAACCAATTGACTGAGAGCACTTGGCTTTCAATGAAAATTTAGGACAATTGTAGATGAAATAGGAAGACCCCTGTAAAATATCATTTACTAATAATGATAGAAGAGTGAAATATTAAATATACTTTGGTCTTTTTGGACACTTTCAATTACACTCATGTTGAGAAATTGTAGTCATTAATTTCAGTATTTTAATAGTTTTTGTCAAACATGTTATAATATACTTGCTTTTCTCATTGTTTATAATTTAGATAGTGTCTAATATGAAAGTGGCCAAGCAATTCAGTTACCATGAAAGTGTCTAATTTTCAATGCACATGGAGTAATTATGGTCTTAAATTTCAATCTTTAAATATGTTTTATTAAACTATGAAGAGTAATTACAATATTTAAATGTGTTTTATTAAACACATGAAATACTCATTTTACCCTTATTTATACTTTGAAAAATATTAAACAAAAGGGCAATTTTTGTCCAACTAAAATTCTAGAAATATTATGTGAGCATTCATACATTTTTTATTAGTATATATTTTTCTCTTTTTTAATAAAATTTTATTTTACTACCATGAAATTAAAAGAAACATATTTTGAGTGGGGACCATTATCAAACATCTGGTGGGTGGAGAATCATTTTCTCTCTTAATCAAAAAGAACTCTTAAATTAATCCCCATTGTATATACAACTCCTTCACCCACTACCATTCACTACTAAAACACATTCAACATAAGTATGCAAGGACTAAATGAAATGAACAAGAAAGTAGTTAATAGTTCACATAATAACATGAACATTGATTTATAAATGAAATTTAAGAAAATTGTTAATATTTTTTTTGGTATTGAATCACTTGCCTTTGCCTCCATAGGGGTCATATTTCAATTTTCCTTGGCATAGTACACTACTTTTTCTAGCATCATTAATAACTCTTCTCAAAGGTGGTGAGAGCCGATAGTGAGGCAAGTAGTTAATAATTTATACTTAGCAACTTCAAAGTAGAAATACAATGTTTTCATTGTTTCCCTTTGATTCGCATGCCCTTATGACAGCAATTTGCCCACAATGGTATCTATGATTTCTATACTTTAGATAGATAAGAAGAAGAAGAAGAAGAAGAAGAAGAAGAAGACTGCATTTTCTTTTGAGTTGCCCTAACAAGGTTGAAGCAAAGTAAACTGTTTTTTGTTTTATTTTAAGGCCTCTGCAATAAGGTAAAAGTAGAGTAAAAGATGGTTCTGTTGATCACAAGTAAGAATAGATATAATTCATTAGCAAATATTCCCCCTTTTTAAAAACCCCATATTTTTCATTAAAGAGTACTTCTGATAATTAGAAAAAATAAACAATTATTGACATCAATAGACCCATTAGGGTAGTTTTGTCATTTAGAAACATATAGTTAATGACATCAATAAATTCTGTTGGCTTTTAAATGGCGAACTAAGGGAAGGAGTCTACTTGCAACTATGTTAAAAAGTTTAGGGGAGGTGATTGCCATTACGAAACTTCAGGGGAGTTTCAACAACGATTTAAAACTTCAGGGGAGTTTTCAACAATTTACCATTTTTCAAATGTTCTCAAACATCAAATCCAGATTTATTTCCCCTTTTATGTTTAGAATATACTTTTAAGTAACATTTCACATTATATTGCTAAAAATTGGAGTTGGAGCTTGTTCATAGTTTCCAACCATTGTTAACATAATAAAGATGTACTCTATAGAAAATTAAAACATAAAATATTATTAATGAAAGATTAAATAATGGTTTAGGTTCTATATTTTCATGTAACAACAATAAATAAATCAAGGGAATGAATTGGATAAGCACTTGGCATATTTTTATAAAGGGGACTCATCCCCACTTAGGAGAGAAAAACTCCTACAAGTACATACATGTCGAAACAACCTTATATTTTGACTTCTATGGTAATAGAACAATGATTTTTCTTCGGTACAGATGCCCAAATAAATCCTTTAACAACATTAAAAAGTTATATTTCAAAATAGTCTCTCATGAATCGTGCGCAATAGAAATAAAATAAAATATAAAACATAATAACGATGCTAATATGGTATATACTTGTTTGTCTTTGCTTCACTAATAGTGTTTATGAGATATAACCAATGGCCTATGTGTTGTATCTATCAAAACCAATTGCATGTAGGTGTTTGTAGGAAGAATAAGAGATATCAGTTAATTAATGGATTGTGTTACCAAAAATAAAAATAAAACAATGGACTATACATAACTTTGTAAGTGAATAAAAAAGACTTTAAAGTGAGGAAAGAAGAATCATTACCTATTATCACCAAAATATTAACACCGATTTTGGTTACAACAATAGCATATAAAGATGAAGAATTTGAATACAATAGAGTGTAACTTGTGAACAAAGAAAAGACTTTAGTGTTGGGGTTTTAGGTTTTAATATTTTTGGACTTCTAGGTTTCCTTTTGCCATTTGAATTGAAGAAGTTGAAACATCAAAGACTCAAAAGAAGGAAATTGGTGTTTAGAATAAGAAATTGACCAATTAATGACACCTAATACTAAATTAGGTGTTCAAATCTCTTACCCATAAATCGCTGCAGTTGCACATTAAGAACATTGATCTCATGTATTTTAATGTTACCATTAGGAAATGTTTCCAATGTACAATTATAGTGTTTTGTGGGTAGGAGATTTGGATTGTTAAAGTATTAATTAACTAATTAAATATCAATAGGAAATTATACAATACTACATATTACAACTTATTAAGTTGAAATTTTATTAACATACTATTCAAGTGTATATATGCATATCTATATCTATAATATAAAGAGGAATGTGTAGAAGGCCAAGACCTCCCACCATAACTCTCTCACGTAGGCCTCTCCATTCCCAGCATTTGCATGTGTGGTTCCAAATTCTACAATGTTTTAATTGGTAAGATTTGTCATTCATTGCATTTCCTTTTGCCCCTCTTTTCCCATTTGGTACACTCTGCTTAGTATTAGTAACGGTTGCATGGTAGCTTTTAAAAATCTCTTAAGAGGTTGGTTTTTCAATTTTAGTTAGGCTCTCATTCTTGATAGTAACGGTAGCTTTACTTATAACGGTTGCATGGTAGCTTTTAAAAATCTCTAAGAGGTCAGTTTACCGATTTTCGTTCGCTCGACTTAGATATATTCATTCAAAATACAATACTTCCTTTCCTAACCAAATATTGTCTTATGGAAGAGACGTTTCATTTCTATCTTTGGCTTTGCAGGTTTGGATTAAACCCAATTGTTTGGTTTTCATTTTTTTTGCCTGTTCTCTCTCTCTCCCTCCCCATTAGTCTGCCTCCCCTCTTTCTAAACCCTCTTGCTAGTTTCATTAGAGTGTGCTGATGCACTTGCTTCCTTTCAGGTGTTTATGCTTTTGCTTTTAGCTGTTTTTTTTGGTTCAATTGGTTGAAGGTTGTTTTTGGTTTCCTAATTTCTATACTTTTGTGATTATTTTTTTTTTCTATCTTCGTAAGGATTTATTGATTTCTCTATGTTGTTGGAGTTTTGCAGATGTCATGTTTAACTTTTGGAGTTCACTGATTATAGGAGATGGGTATTTGTTCGGTCCAAGTTTAACAATTTTTTTTGTTATTTATTTATATTTTTTTATTAAGGTCTAGCAGTTTTATTTTCCTACTTTTGTAGACGCCCCACAATTGAAGGTTTTTCTTCATGCTCTCTCTCTCTCTTTCTTTCTCTCTCTGGCAGGGATTGCATCTCCAGCACCATAATTTCTATTTTTTTTGGTTTTCAGCTTTGGTTGATATTTCATTTAATTTCATCTACATTTGCATTGTTTTATCTATTTAAGGTTAGTAGTTTATTTTATGAATTAGTTTCATCAAGTGCACTTCTTTTGCTCTTGTGATTCTTCTTCATTTTTTTTTTTTAAATCTAGGTTTAAGTTGAGACAAGACCTCTAAATCTATTTGTCCACATTTTATTCTCTTAGTTGCTGAATCTGATTGTAACCTGAGCCTATAAATCAATAGATTTTGCCTTTTTGGTGTCAAAAGAATAAACACCTATACTCAACCGCTTTAACATAGGTTTACCACATAACTTGATCCACTAAGATTCCTAATTTTTTTGTTTTTTAAAGTTTTCCTACTAAAATATGTAACTTTTGACATCTAATAACAACAAAAGAGGATGTTTTGACATCAATTTTTTGTTCACTATACGGTTCAAACCGTAAAATCGAACCAAATTAAACTGAAATTGTGGTTAACTTTTAAATTTTAATCTTAATTTTCTTTCTCTTCTCTTTGATACCCTATCCACGGCCCCTTTCTCTTTAGTTTTTCTTCCTTAAATGGCCATTCATCCTCTCTCACATTTTCATTATCTAAGATAAACAAAATACCATTGTCGCCGCCCCACATTATCGCCGACTCACCGTTGTCCATTCAATCATTGTCATATTCGCCCTCATCCGATAGTCCCCACCATTGTTTCCGACTCGCCGCCAGTTGATGCAATCTCTCTTATCTTCCCATCTCCTCTCTTCTATTATTTGAGAAAGAAGAGCCCTAAGCTTTTTTTATCTCTTCTCTAATCTGTATTCAATTGTAGACACTGAGGAACTAGAACTCTGGAAGTACAATAACAAGAATTCGAATTTAGATTTGGGAGACAGATAAAATATTAATCACTGTTATAATTTTGGACACAAAATTTAGGTTTTATTTATTTATTAATTATATTTCTAAATATATATGCATGTTTTTAGTAGTATGAATGCTCAATTATATATTTTATATGAGAATGTTTATTCATGCTCTAATTTTTTACTACATTGATATCTATGTTATTCATGTTTAGTTAATTAAATTTTTTAATGCAAAGTCTCTAAATTGTATTAAAAAATACATCAAATTATAATAAAACGGTTTAGTTTGGTTTGATTTCTATGTCAAAATGGTTTGGTTGGGTCTGAGAATTTTCCAAACTGTAATTTAATGGTTTGGTATGAGATATTCTCTAAACCTCACCAAATCGGACCATGAACACCCCTAGGTGTGGATACACCTTGGATTTATTGGGTTTGTAAGAAAATTTCCCCTATATATAATCAATCCTTCGTCTATTTTTACTCAAAAATGAATTGAAACCCCAAAGGAATCCTGATTGTCTTCTTGGAAATTAACTGAAACTCTATTGACACCCTGCCCATCTTTTTCCAATATTCCTTAAAAAATCTATTAAATTTGTGAAAAACATTGGTCATCGTCTTCCTTGAAAATCAAAATAAACCCTTTTCAAACCCTAGTTCTTCATCTAAAACCATGAAACCCTTTTGTGGTTATTTTTCAAATATTAGAAAATTGAATATTAGAATGTAGTATAAATGAATATGCACGGGCTTGCCCTGAAATAGTGGGCTAGCCCCGGCCCTAAAATTTGTGGGCCCGTACCCGGGGGTCTGAAATGATCACCCCAAACATATGATCTATTGAGGGAAGGCAGAAGTAGGGAGAGACTGACGTCTCAACTCTGAATCAGGTGGAGATGCAGTGGGTAGGCAAGGTTGTGGATCAGATGATGAGAGGAGTAAACAATAATACGGTGATCAACGTATTCCTGGTAGCATCGTTTGCGGCGTTGACAATCAGGTCAGTGAACCAGCAGAAGGACATTCAAGCCCTTGAAGCCGAGAAGGACTCCCTCCTCAGGACCAACAAAGCCATGAAGAAGGCCATGTGGGATTGGAAGCAGAAACTCTTCGCCGAAGCCACTGATGGGGTCTGCCCGGTTCCTCTCTCCAGACTCAGAGCCATCTATGGTGAAGCGCCCACGCAGCCAGGTGATAACTCCTTCTCCATGACCCTCTTCCTGTGGCCTTTTTAGGGTTTAGGGGCTTCTGTTGTGGATGTTTGGGAATTTCATACAGTAATTGTTTACTTGGTCTGGAAATTTGTGCATTGATTCAATGTTTGAGAATTTCTCTAATGAAGTAAGCAGATAGAATGCATCTCTGAGAATTTGGTCCTTTCTACTGTATTCGGACTCATTACAGTCGACAACCCGTCTCATATCTTCCTCATCTAGGATATAGCCCCATTGTAGTAATACTTGGAGCTTCTTCAGAACGAGCTGATATTGTTTTAAACTCTGCTCAGCTGTGCTGGATGGTCTAATTTTAGATCAGTACTGCACAGGCCTGTTAAATGAACTAACTCTAGTAGGACAATTACCTTGTAATATTTAGGTATTTGGCCTTTGATAGAGTGGGAAACCTAGGTAGATTCATGTAGCTGATTCCAATTACTTCTAGTTGGATGAGGCTTTGGTAGAGGTTTTGGCTAAAGAAGGTGCTTGTTTTTGTTTTTGAAGCATGTTTGTACTTCAAGTGAGAATTGATGCTTTCTTGACGAACTTAGTAATCAACTCTGTATGTAGTGGGAAGAAAAGGAAGTGAGATCCAATGCTATCAGTGATTCAATGAACTAATAAGGAAGGAATTTGAAAGTAAAGGTCAATCCATTTGGAATTAAGTAGGGAATTTGTTGATCTATTATAATATGATATCAAATGACCATAGTGAATATTGGGATTTTTTCTGTAGTTTCGAAATGTCTGTGGGTTTTTGAGTAGAGGGTTTAAGGCTATGTTTGGTGAATAAGTGGTTTGACAAATATTTACTTATTTTTAAATACTTATTTAAATAAGTACATATTAGTATTTGGGAGGACTTTTCCCAAACCATTTATACTTATTTGTGTTGTAGTGTTTGGTGAGTCGCCTATCCTATAAGTACTTATGTTTGTGGAAATAACAATTATAGCCCTAACAATATATGTATAAATAGCTAGAAAAACAATAAAAAAGGGTTGACAACTTATTGTTACAGAGAATGCTGCCAACTACTATGGATTAAGTTCTAGATCTGAAAACCCATCATTGCAAATCAGGGCGTTATGATCCAAAAACAACATGGGAGAAGGAAAAGGGGTTGGAGAATTGAACAAAATGGAGCAAATAGCATGAAGAAAATGGGGCTAAACGATGGGGTTTCACGCACCCGAAGCTGTGAGTCCTGGGAAAGTTGCCACCGCTGCTCTTAGATGTTCAAATGGAGAAGACAATAGGTTCTATTGTCATTTGAAGAAGGGGGCAGTCCTTGGAAACATAGTTTTCAAGGCGACAAGGCGCCCTTGGAGGCTCACCTCGCCCAGTTGCCAAGAAGTTTTTCATACTGTGTAATAAAATACTTTTATTTGTTTTTTTTTAGATCATAATTATAAAATAGACATTATTAAAGAAAAATATTCATTTTTTGTGTTTATAAACTAATTTATTTGATAGGAAACAACAACTTTCATTAGAAATTGAAAAGATTATAGGCTTACCACCCACAAAATGGATGGAAAAAGAAAATCAAAAGCTTACAAACAGGCCTAAAACAAAGCCTCCCTAGTAACTCCTTGCTTAGCTAAAGTGTCAGCCATTCCATTTTCTGACCTTCTTACCCAATTAAAATGCACCCCAATCTCCCTTGCTAAGCTAATAATCTCTCTTAAAGGCTGTCTAAGAGACCACACTCCC
The DNA here is from genome assembly GCF_056320005.1 of Nelumbo lutea. Taxonomy (NCBI): domain Eukaryota; kingdom Viridiplantae; phylum Streptophyta; class Magnoliopsida; order Proteales; family Nelumbonaceae; genus Nelumbo; species Nelumbo lutea. Next base: position 44,097,687 of record NC_142688.1, read on the forward strand.
AGGTTTCTAGTTTGCATCCACCCTATTACCAGCTCGGAGTCTCCTTCCACTTCTAATTGATGCATTCCCCATTGTTTCACCAGTTTCAAACCTTGAAGTAAGGCCATTACTTCTGCCCTTAATGAATTTCCCACCCCAATTGAGCCCGAGTAAAGGGCTAAGACTTTTCCTTCCTCGTTTCTGTACACACCCCCAACTCTTGTTTGACCTGGATTACCCAAGGAGCTTGTTGAGTGGTAGAGTGAAAGAAGATAGGGAACAATCGCAGGGGGTTAACCAGACTTGACGTCTCCCATTTAACGAAATTAGTTCAATTTTTTTTTGAATTAAAGACAATGTTCTGGTGGTCCTTCCTATGCTGATGTGGCTAGAGGGGGAATTGGTTCAGTTGGTCTCAACTGAGGTGCTCTATCTGAGCCGGTGGGATGTTGGACCACATGGCACTTTTAGTGGACCACGTGATATCTTAAGTTGTCACGTGCGTCAGGAAAGGGAGAGGGAGGTGGTAGATGAGAATTCCCATCTATCATCTTCCAAGAAAGGTTCGACTGAATTGAAACTGGTACAGAAACGACGAACAGAAAGAGAAACCCGTTCCCTGAGCATTTGATCGTCCTAATCTGCGCTACTTGAGGGATATAATAGAAGAAAGGGAAGAGGAAGACCAATGGTGGATAAGTTGCAGTTTAGAGAGTGAATTTGAGGAGGAGAGTTCAGATGAGGCCTCAAGTTTAGGGAGTACGGAAGATGAAGGACTCCAAGAAGATCAAAATAGGGAGACCCTAAATTTGGAGCCTCTCTTTCATGGAGATATTGTGGGAGAACAAAAAGAGAATGTTGAGGTTAAGTTGAACATAACAGAAACCATTAACACAACCACTCATACCCAAAAATGTGGGGGGCAAACCCAATGCCCAAAAGTGGACGAGCCTTTACCAAGTTTTATTGCTATGCAAGAAGCTGAGAAGGAGATAGCTCATGTTAACCCAGAACTGAATAATGATGCATCACAAAGAGGTAAACAATTGGGTAAGGGAAGCGGTCTTTGTGTGGACCAAATGACGGGGAATATTTCCCTCCAACACAAGGAGACAGAGAACTCCAACTATTCATTACAGGGCCTGACAACCAACTATCCTCCTATGCCCCTTTCTCTTAATCCTTAGTCGAACTCAGGTAACTTTGCCAACTCTGTAAATTTAATTTTTGTTATTGATGAGTATTCTGTGTCCCTTGTTCTAGACTCCCTTCCTAGTCCAGAGTCAGAGGCCCATGGTCAGAAAGCCACATTGAGACTTCAGGGGGAGAAGGGGAGGAGATGGTGAAGGAAACATGTAGGGATAAAAGAATTTGGGGAATCATTGAGAGCACAATGGGTGAAGTTGAAAAGAATGAATTGTAGAGGAAGGTTATAAATGGGACAGAAATGGTATGCAATGGAGAGAATCGAGGAGATGACTAGGAGCAGAGAGCACAAAAATATAGAAAGAGGTGAGGCTAGTACGGAAGATTCAATAGCAGAATTTGTAGGAAAGTTGGGATGTAAATTGAAGAATCCAAATGATCTGAAAGCCTTTCTACAAAAAAAAAAAAAGGAGGAGAGTAAGATTAAAAAAAGAAAACTGAGTGAAGTTGAGAGGTTAAAAAGAGATATTGAGGGGGATAAGAAGTTTGGGGTGAGAGGGGATAGAAGGAAAGGGGTTAAATAGATCTTTGGTGGTGCTAGAGTTGAGTTTCAAAGTTGATATGAGAATCCTAAGTTGGAATTTGAGGGGTTTGGGTAGTGCGAAGAAGAGAGCAACTATCAAAGAGGTGATTAAGAAGTTTAACCCGGATGTGGTGTTAATTCAGGAGTCCAAAAGAATTGATTTCGATAGTAGATGGGCAAGAAGCATTTGGAGGTTTAGGGGGATAAAGTGGGTGGTTGCTGCATCGTGGGGAGCCTCAGGTGGAAGATGATTTTGAATGGGTTCTGACAAATGTATATGGCCCCAATGACTATAGGCAGGAGAAGAAATTGTGGGAAGAATTGACCGATATTAGGGCCTTTGAGAAGGACCTTGGTGTGTGGGAGGGAATTTTAGTGTAGTGAGATTCGTAGAGGAAACCAACAACCCTAGACAGAGAGTGACAACTAGTATGAGAAAATTCAACCAGTTTGTGAATACTTTTGAGCTTAAAGAATTTCCACTCCAAAGTAATAATTTCACCTGGTCCAACCTACAATCAAGCCCGATATGCTCTAAGATGGACAGGTTTTTGTTCTCAACAGATTGGGAAGATCATTGGGGTAATCTAACTTCTAGGGCACTCCCTAGACTCACTTCAAACCACTAGCCTATGGTGATGCGTAAGAAGGAAATGGACCTGCCCCCTTAGGTTTGAGAATATGTGGTTGATCCATCCGGGCTTTATTGAGAAAATCAGAGAATGGTGGGAGCAATTTAATCCGTCAGTAGATTGGGAGGGTATGAGATTCCACAAGAAGCTTCAATTCCTAAAATCCCAGATAACGGAGTGGAACCGTTTGGAGTTTGGAAGAAAGAAAGCAGATCTTGATGGAGCAGATAGAGGAATTGGACTTGAAGGAATAAAGGGGATCTTTTGGAGATGAATACAAGGAGTTGAGATGGAGTGTGAGGAGGCAGATGGGGGATCTCTTGCTTAATGAGGAAATAAGCTGGAGACAAAAATCCAGATGTAAATGGTTAAAGGAGGTAGATAGAAACACTAGGTTTTTCCATTCTATGGCAAATGGTAGGAGAAGAAAGAATTTCATCTCAAAATTGGAAGTTAAAAGTGTAGTCATATCCCACTTGGCAGAAATAGCATGCCATTGTAAATCATTTTAAATCTATTTTTAGAGGGCCTTTAAGTGAGAGGGTTTAGAATGGCCAACTCTTAGTGTGGAGAATGGAGAGTGGTTAAATAAGAATTTTGATCTAGAGGAGATAAAGGAAGCAATGTTCTCAATGTATAGGACAAAAGCTCTAGGCCCAGATGGTTTCACAATGGCATTTTATTAGGATTGTTGGGATATTGTGAAGCAGAATCTTGTGGCAGTTTTTGAGGAGTTTCACAGAAGGGGAATAATTAATTAAGGTCTAAATTCCACAGTCATTGCTTTGGTCCCAAAGAAGAAAGAGGCTTCACAACCAAGGGATTTTAGACCTATTAGCTTGGTAAATAGTCTATATAAGATAATTGCTTTAAGTGTTGTCTCTAAGGATAAAGAAAGTTCTTCCTACCATTATTGCACCCAACTAAGGAGCTTTTGTGAAGGGAAGGCAAATCATTGATCAAATATTGATTGAAAAGGAGAGCTTTAGGAAATCCAAGAAGAAGGGAGTGTTTTGTAAATTAGACTTAGAGAATGACCTAGTTTATTGGTCCTTCTTGGTGGAGGTGTTGAGAAGTTTTGGCTTTGGAGACAGATGGTGTAAATGGATCTGAGATTGTGTTAGGAGTTGCCACTATTCTATCTTGGTGAATGGAATTGTAATGGGCTTCTTTCCTACCTTGAGAGGAATAAGACAAGGAGATCCACTTTCCCCCTTTCTATTCACTTTGATTGCAGATGTCCTAGGGAGATTGATCCATAGAGTTGACTCGAGGAACTTAATAAAAGGATGGAGAGTAGAAAGGGGGGAAGTACCATTTACGCACTTGCAGTTTGCAGATGACACAATCCTATTCTGTGAAGGTGTGGACATAAATTGGATAGGGAATTTAAAATTGGCAATACAACTCTTTGAATAGATGTGTAATCTCGAAGTGAACTTTGATAAGAGTTGTATGGTGGGAGTGACTTTGGAGGAGAGGGAAGTAAGTGAACATGCAGGTGTGTTAGTTTGTGCAATCTCATATTGGCCTTTGATTTACTTGGGCCTCCCGTTAGGAGATAACCCGAGGAATGAGAGCTTTTGGAACTCGGTATTGGAGACATTTGAGAAAAGGCTTGCTTCTTGGAGGAAAAATTATTTCTCCTTAGGGGGGAGAGTCACTTTGATTAGGTCTACCCTAGCTAACCTTCTTGCTTACTTCTAGTCAATGTTTAAGATTCCCACAAAGGTCTCTAACAGTGTGGAAAAGGTAATGAGGGTTTTGTTGTGAGAGCTAGGAGAGGAGAAGAAAGATCACAAGGTGAGTTGGGAGGTGGTAACTAGATGTAAGAAGCTAAGAGGGCTTGGGATTAGGAATATCAGGAAATGAAACATGGCTTTGTTGGGGAAATGGTTGTGGAGGTTTCCATTGGAAAGGGACAAATTGTGGCCAAAGGTAGTGGCTAGCATACATGGGCTGGAAGAGAACGATTGGGATCCAAGAATTATGGCAAGGGTTACAGATGCTTCTTCTTGGAAAGCCATTCATGATTTGCTTCCAGTTTTCTCCCCTTGGATCAGGTATGATTTGAACTCTGGTAATCAAATAAAGTTTTGGGAGCAACCTTGGGTTGGGGACTTACCTCTAGTGGACCAATTTCCCAATGAACCCATCTCCTTTTTTTTGACTTCCTTCAGAATCTACTTCATGTTTTGGGTGGAACTTGAGCCTGAGAAGGGCAATTAGGGATATAGACTTAGGTTGTATTTTGTCTCTGCTAGCGATCCTTGAAAATGTTTTCTTGGACCCTAGTAAGGAAGACACCAGATTTTGGACCCCTTCCTCCTTCGGTTCTTTCTCTTGTGCTTCGTTCTTTGGGTTGTCCTTCCTTGTTAAAGAGATTTGGAGCAAGCCCATTCCTCCTTGGGTTGGTAGTTTTTGTTGTGAAACTTTCCTAGAAAGAATTAACACAAATGACTTGCTTCAAAGAAAGAGACCCAATTCTTGTTTACTTCCCAATAGGTGTAATCAAAGTTGATGGGGAAATGGGTTACCACCTTATGGTTACTTGTTCGGTTACTAAAACTGTTTGGGAGTGGGCTTTCTCCCTTTTTGGATGTACTTGGAATCCCCCCATGAGTGTGCAAAGTTTGTTCTCTCCTTTGTTCTTTAGATGGCCTAAGAAAAGAGGGAAGATTACGTGGAGAAGCATTAGGGCAGCAGTGTGTTGGTTTGTATGGGAATAGAGAAACTCACAAATCTTTTCAGACAAGGAAATGACCACAAAAAACTTATTAGGAATTGATACACTTAAGGGTAGCTCACTGGCTGAAACCTGTGGAGCTATTCTTAGAATTTTCCATGGCTGACTTATTGAGAAATTGGAAAGAGATAGCTACCTCTGCCCAATGTAAGAGGATCCTAGGCTCTCTTGGTCCCCTCCTCCCTCTGGATTCATAAAACTGAATTTTGATGGTAGTAGCTTAAGGAATTCAGGGCCTTCTAGGATTGGGGGAGTGTTCAGGAATGAGGATGGGGTTATTACTGCCATGTTCTTAGGCCCAATTGGAGAGGGTGACTCTCTTAGGGCTGAGATTCTTGCAGTTCTAGAAGGATTCCAAAGAGCAAGAGAATTAAACATTAGATGTTTGGTCCTTGAAGGGGACTCAGAGGTGGTGATTAGGTGGTTGAAGGGAGACAACAATGGTTTGTAGAGCTACAATAATGAAAAGAAAAAACTTAAATGGCTAAGTAGGGATATTGAGGTGAAGTACAACTCGGTGAAGAGAAGTGCTAACTCAATTGCTGATGGGTTAGCCAAGCAAGGGGCATTTAGGGAATCTTTGTTTTGGGCTAATTTTTAACTTCTTTCTTTGTTTTTTGTTGTTGGGGAGCTCCCCCTTTGTAATTAAAGTTTCACAAAACTTATTCATTAATAAAGCTTATTGTTATTGATGAAAAAAATGCAGTGAATGATCCGAAAGAGAAAAAGATTGAAGGAGTTCTTGCCATTTGAATTTGAGATTAAAGATCTTGGCCATCTGAGGTACTTCCTTCGGATTGAAGTTGCAAGGTCACAAGAAGGCATATATATATATATATATATATATATATATATATATATATATATATATAGTATGTTCTTGATCTTCTAGAGGAAATAAGCATGATGGGGAGTCGACTAACAGAAAAACCAATAGAGCAAAACCATTGTCTCCAGGAGTCTGTTGGTGAGGACTACTCCGATAAAGAAAGGTACCAAAAGCTGGTGGGAAAATTGATATACTTGCCCCTTACTTGACTTGATATAGCTTATGCAGTACATGTTGTCAATCGGTTTATGCATTCTCCTAAGATTTCTCACATGAAAGCAATTGAAAGGATCCTTAGGTATTTAAAGACCTGTCTAAGGAAAGGAATCCTGTTCAAAAGGCACAATAAACTTGAAATAGATGCATATACTGGTGCTGATTGGGATGGATCAATTGGAAATAGGACGTTTACTTCTGGATATTGCACATTTGTTGGGGAGACATCTTGGCAGTCCTAGGGCCAGTTAGACATATATCGATGCCCATACATTGCTCTCCTCTTCTTGTCTTACTCTGCTACTTCACCATTTCAACAAACAGAAAATATGCCATGGAAATAATAGGGAAATTAGGGACATTTTAAACTATGATTGGGGCTAAGTCCTAAGTGTGCTAATAAATGTGGTGAAGATGGTATGTAATATCAGTGTTTTCAACCCATTGTTGACCTAGCCGGTTGAATTGTTCGAATCGTCACCTGGTCAAGATTCTGGGTTCGGTTTGAGTAAAACCTAGAGAAATGTCAAAAATCACCAGACCTGGATGGTTGGACCATTGACCTAGTCAACCTGGTGATAAGGTCGTGGGTTGCATACTAATTATGTATGTAGTCTTTGGGAGGCCATAACTTTGCACTTTGATGTCTGATTGAGTTTTTTATTATTATTATTATTACTATCTTGGGCAACTTTTCGAGATCTAGGCATCCCAAGGCTCCTTGTCCCACTATTTTCGTGAAAAAACCCCTTTTTGTGGCTTCAAATAGCAATTTTTAATATTTTTTGTAAACAAAAAAGTTAAAATTGAATTTAAAAACATAAATTAAATATAAAATAATACATATATCATATCTAAAACATAATTATACATTATTTTTGATGAAATATGTATTTATACATATATATATACACATATATAATTATATAATTATATATACTTAAAATATATGGACGCTGATGTGGCACGGTCTTAACAGGTGACCCACGACCCGGAGGCTGAAAGCAACCCAAAGACAAAAATGGTTCGGCCTCTTGGTCAGTTTTTAAAACATTGTGTAATACTATGTTTTGAGCTTTGGCCTATTCCAGTGGTCAATTTTTGGTTTTGGAGTTGGATAGTGAAGCCTGGAGATATTTCAAAGAGAAACTACCAAAATAAAGGTTGATTGATACAGTCGGGAAGAGCAACCCATTGAAAATAACTGTGTTTAATCACAGTTTTCCATTAGGACCATAACATCTTTTCAAATATGATCAATGAATTTGTTATTACATGGCCCACAAAGGCTCAAAATCAGGATTGCCTCATAAATAGAGATTGTTGCGTGCATAGAAACATGTAAGGTTGAGACAACCTAGATTTTCTAGATTCCATGAAAACAGGAGCAATTGAGGAGGAAAAAGCACAATGAAACTTGTCCAGGAGTCATGGTTTGATCTCTATGGGTTGAGTCTTGAGACCTTCAGCTTGGATGTTGTACCCGCATTTAGTGTTGGTCAAGCTACAAAGAATGCATTGTCAGCTGATCTAAAGTAACATTTCTGCCATATGACTTCGGCATTTGTCAATTAAATACTACTTCCTCTGTTTATCATACTGCTTCTGCTTAGATCTACTAGATTGCATATGCAAGAAGGAAAGGTGAAAAGGAAAAAAAGTAAAAGAAAGGAACTGATATTCTAGATTCCATGAAAACAGGAGCAATTGAGGAGGAAAAGGCACAATGAAAAATGTCCAGGAGTCATGGTTTGATCTCCATGGGTTGAGCCTAGAGACCTTCAGCTTGGATGTTGTACCCACATTTAGGGTTGGTCAAGCTACAATGTAAGAATGCATTGTCACCTGATCTAAAACCAGAAGTAACATTTCTGCCATAAGACTTTGGTATTTGTCAATTAAATACTACTTTCTGTCTTTGTCATACTGCTTCAGCTTAGATCTACTAGATGGCATATGCTAGAAGGAAAGGTGAAAAGGAAAAAGTAAAAGAAAATGAACTGATATTCTTTGTCAGTGCTGTATGGTTTTCAAGACATGTGGTCTCTATGATTTATGAAAAGGAGCTAGATTTCCTGAAGGTATCCGTCACAGCAATGAACTTATTACATTCCTTGTCACTTTTTCACTTGCACAAAGCTTGCCAATACCCCCAATATGGTACCAGCATTTATGAATTTGTATCAGCTCTTCTAATAGAGAAGCAAAATCACTGGCCAAAGCAGTTAGGATCCATAGCAACCAACAACTGTTGAATTTCTAAATTTATGGCATGTAAAGTTGTTTTAGTAATTTCTGATAAAAAGGTTGGTTTAGTAATTGCAAAATGGATGTTCTGCATCCCAATTGGACAGGCCATCATGTTTTCTTTCATCTTTTGCATGGTTGTTTTCAATCCTGAGTATATGAGCTAGCTCATCAAGCCTATGTAGTTAGGTCATTGCAAAGTGTTTCTATGGGAAGCTTGGCAATACCCTAAATTGTTCATTAGATTTCTAATTTTAGGAAGTCATGTATTTAAACAAATCCAGAATGTGTGTGAAACCCTCTATTATGAAACATAGAAGCTTTCAGTTTAGTGGCTGTTGGAGTCAACCGATGTAAAACATAAGAAGTTATTCTTGGTTCTTTTTTTTTTTTTTTTGAGGTATATGAACAAAGATCTCAAGGAAGAGATGATTTATTTTCCCTCAATAATAGTAGGATTTTTTTCTGCCTAGTTAAATTATCTCAAGGAGGTATTGGCAAATAATCATGTATTTATCCTTTACTGACAAAATTTAAACAAACCATGGGAATGAATTCATAAACAGGTATTGCATTTTTCTCTTTCCCATTCAGTTACTGAATTCGGTAAATGTGGGACATGTAACTTAGACTTTTTGGAGCCCTTGTTCCTTGCCCTATTATTATTTGGTGTAAAATATAGCAATCCTGCTTTGTTAGAATTTTTGTAAAGGAATTGGTTGAAATTTTAGCCATCTGGCAATATGATACTACACTTCTTCCAGATCTCCTTCACAGCGTAATTCTTGACTTAGTGGAATTTTTTGAAACTGGAAATTATATGTGCATTTGTAGCTAAATGTGGCCCTGACTATATGTTGTTTAGATATCTTTGTCTTTATTGATCAGTAAGCACATAGATACTCCATTTGTTCACACCATAACTTGTAGTTCCCTTCATTTCTTGCTAATGATGTTGAAACACTTTTCTTTGTGCAGCTGTAGTAGGAAACACTGTGAAGGAAGACCCAAAATCCATACCGAAATTTGTAGTCTGACTAGGTTCTATGTTATCCTATGAAACTATAAACTTGAGAACCATTTAGAGGAATCCCTGCTTCTCATTTTAATAGAGCAGGCTATCAAGAAAGAGGTTCCAACGAAACACTCCACATCTCAGTGTCATACTGCCACAGTACGCCTTTAGTACTTGCAGGTTAGGATTCAAGTTTGTCATACTGCCACATTTGATAGCTGTTTCAAGTGAGTGCCACCTGACAGCATCGACTACCGAATCATATCTATTTTTTTTATCAGAAAATAGGATTCTTTAGATTCTGTTCAATTTTTTATATCAAAATGGGATTCTAGACTAAATTATTGTTCCTCCTCTTAAAATAGGAATCGTCTTGGATGATTCGATTTGGTGATGCAGGGCCTCAAACCATAAACTTTGGGTTGGGTTCAGGTTGGCCCGACCTCTCTACTTCCTTTTGCCAAATGTACTTATTTCCTATACTTAAAAGGGTACATGTTAATTCAATATCAGCGTAATAATGTGCAAAAGGACATTTTTAACATATAAATATCTAGATATATACAGGTTATGTATGCATGAATGGTGAATGCACATATACCTAAGTACGTGCGTAAATACATATTTATATGATGTTTATACATGCAAATATGAAGCTGGATCAGGTTGGTCAAAACACCAACCCTAACCTAGGAGTGTCAATTGGACTGGATTTGGTCCAATCCGGTCCAGTCCAATGTGAGTCAATTACCAATGGACCTGGTCCAATCCAGTCCAGTGAATATTTTGGACCATTGTGAACCGGTCCAGCGACTGTCTAATCTGTTCAAATTCTTGTTAATTTAAATTGGTTTCAACTCAAACCTGGTCCATTGACACCTATGTTCTTCTATCAATGGACCAGATATTGGCTCAATCCAATATAAATTTATTATGGATGAACCAGGTCCAATCCATTATGTCATATTTGGTCCGTCCAGTCTGTCCAAATTCAATATATCTTATTAGTCTGTCCAATCTGTCCAAATGGATTTTGGTTTTGACGGAGTCCAACTCAAAACCAGTTCATTGACACCCCTACCCTAACCCAACCCAAAGTTAGGTTGGGTTCATACTATTCAACCCTAACCCTATCCTGAACTTCAACCTTACCCAATCCAACTCTAGTTTTTTGGGTTGGGCTTGAGCTAACCTGGCCCAAATTGTAATATTAGCTTGCATTGTCACTTGGAACAAGGCATGGAATCAAAGTATCAAACTCATCTAAACTCCATCCTTCCCAAATGTTTTTTATTCGATCAATCCAACACATTGTACAGATTTTGATGAACACATTTTTTTTCTCCAGACATGAGTCTCCGCGCTGTTTATATATATATACTCCTGTTGGAGCCTTAAATATGGAAAAAATATTATGGTAGCGGTGATCCCTTGAGCTTGATAATCTGCTAGAAACAAGGTTGTAAAATGTAGTAACGCCAAACCAGAGGTAAACACATGAGTTGCTCCAGATCTTGTATCATATGGATCGTTGCTGTGTTTATTTCTGATTGGGTATCATGACCCATTTTACATATACTTTTTGGTTTTTATTATGTGAATTCTGGAAAGAGCTCTGAAGATTTAAAAACTGTTTGGTTTTTATTATGTGAATTCTGGAAAGAACTCTGAAGATGATGCAAACTGAGAATCTGAGATGGCTGTAAATCATCTGGCCACTTTGGTTTTTAAGGGCAGGCACTCTACTAGATGGGTCCATCCAACAAAAGGTCCTGATCCTATGGGTTTGTAACACGTGACAAGTTTTGTGGCCCCAAACCTTGAATTTTGGTTTTCTGGCATCAAATCTAAGTAAATCTAATTCCCCAATATAAAACCTCTAATAACATGAGTGAGGTACATGGAATGGAGCAGCCCTTATCTCCTGTTTCTGTGAATAGAATTTTCACTTATAAAAAAGGATATATTATTAACAAATTAACATAATGAGTTCTTTTCCAAAACAAGGGAGAGTTGGTATCACAATCTTCTCACTGGTTTATTATTAAATTTAATTTTTATGTAAGCACATGGAGCCAGAGGCATTATAATTGGATGAAGCGGTATTGAGGCAGAAGCATAGGAATAACAAGAGTCCAGATCCCCACTTAAAAATTTCCCATGGCCTAAAGAATCACAGGAACGACTCACAATTGAGTTCGGACTTACCAATACAGGATGATTAAGAGGTGCATATGAGGAGCACAGGGTGCACAGGGTGCATATGAGGACCTTACCAATACGTTGTGGGGCACCCTCTTGTGGAGCACGGATTTGAACTTGCATATGAGGTCCACCTTCCACTGACCATACCACCAAGAGCCTACAGATACATAGATTTGATCCCATGCCTCTATTGGTATAGTGTATTTCAAGGAACAGAAAGTAACCATCTCAACTACTAGCTCATCAACAAATCTTTTTCCTATGAAGTTTTTGTTTTAATGTTAGACACACGTTCAACATTCTACCTTATTTGGATTGTAAATGGATCAAGTCGAGTTGGATATGCTTTGATCCAAATTTGAATAAAATTTTATCTACCAGAGTTGTATCAGGTTCAGATTGGATTTGGATATTCAACACCATTGATTAATTAATTTTTATCAAGGTATTACATCTCCTTGATTTTGTGCAGATCATAAAAGATAAATTTGATATATAAAGTGACACCAAATCTGTCATCAGTACATGTGAAAGGAAGAAGGCAAAATGAACCAAGTATGAGGCCTAGCCAAGTTACAAGCAACTTTTGCTAGGGTATGAACAACCATATTCCCCATACGTGGGGTGAAAGTAGACAAAATAGTGACAAATAGTGACACAAAATGCTCCTACACTCGGCTACCAAGATTCAATGGACCAATAGTGAAGGGTCCAACAAGATAGAAACTATAATCATTGTCTCCTAAAATACAAATAGCTCTGCAAATCACAATTTGATAATATAATATTAAACTCTTTATTTGTATGTGATGAAGGAAGATTTGGCCCGACCTCTTCATTATGTGACATGTGGTAGAAACGACAGATCGGGATACACTTCGCCGAACTGACCCTTATAACAGCTCGGGATACACTTCGTCAAACTGACCCACCTTATAATAGTTCGGGATACCTCCGAGCTCAAGACCTCGCTCAGCACTTCGCATCATCTTCTAGACACCAAAGCCAAACAAGTCATACCATGCCTGACACCGGGGAAGTCCATGCCCGAGGGCGCCACGCCTGACTGACTTGGGATCTGACGTTTGGCAGCAGCACTCTAAATGACCACCTGCCACCGCCACTGACGCCGCCATCTCCAGTTAGACAGTTAGGCAGTGACGGTTCTGTCTCAGCAGAATGGACGACGGCCGAGTTGACAAGCGCAAGGGTAATCATACCCGATCTGACAAGGGCCTCGGGACGAGTACACGAAGTGACTATAAGAGCCCCCTACCTCCCGACAACGGAGGTATGCAAACTTTGCGCTATCTGGTATTACCTTGCTTTTGAAAGATTCTAACTTGAGCTTCGGAGCCTCTACACCGGGTTCCCCCCGGAGCTTTCCCATCTCCTCCGTTTCAGGTTCCCTGCTACCCCGTTCGGAAGCAAGGCAGCGGACAGCTAAGACCAGTCGGATCGCGCTCCATCAATTGGCGCCGTCTGTGGGAAAACGCTTCAAAAAGCTTAGCCTCCGTTAAGTAGTGGTGGCACTTTAAGCCTTGCCGTGCCCACTGCCGGAGACCCTTCACCGTCTCTTTATCAAGAGTTACGCCTAAGTCGGGAGCGGCCTCACCCCACCCGGTCTGAAAGGGCCAACCTTGTGCACTTCGCACGCCGAAGTAGTCCCGCTTCCACGCCGGGACTTTGTTAGGAAGATCGTGCAGAAGCTTAAAACCCAGGAGAGGAGTAAGGTAATACGCCCGTCTCCCCCCAAGAAGAGGACCCGCCTGTCTCTTGAGCATCAAGATAGAGGAGAATATCTCTAAGTCCAAGGGGAAGTTCTGCTCGCAAAAAAGGGATATTGTCCCCACCAGGTTCCGAATAGAGTTCGGATGAAGCTGGCCAATGGTGACACCGAAGTGGTTTATGACTTCAACGAGAAGGGGATGGAAAGGAAGTCGCAACCCTGCAGCGAGCTGCTCTCGAAAAATCACGATCTCGTCGGGACCGTGTTCCCAAGGAAAGCTACCCGAAGGAATGAAATATGTGTACCCCCCAAGAAGATTGTAGGACAGAAGTATGGATTGAAGCCCCTCAGGCATCATGGTTAAAGGGCCAAACCGGTCTAGCATTCGACCTCGGCGGGAGGTAGACACCAAACTGCCCGAAGCGACTCGACCTACTGGTTTGTAGTCCTCAAACTCCACCTCAGGATCACTGAGGTAGTCTGGGGACATGACTCGGTTGGTGGAACCTACATCGGCCCTACTCGAAGAGTCGTCTGAGCTATCAAATCTAGACATTGGGGAAAAGACGAATTCAAGAAAGTACTCACCGAAAAGTTTGAAGAAAAACTAAAGAACCATGAACTGTGTAAACAGCCTTGACGCGAGCTGGAAAAGACTTGGACGCGAGCTCAGTAGACAAATCACAGAAGTGACAAACAACCGGGGTCCCCCACTTTTTATAGCTACAGTAACCAAGAATCGACCGTGTAGACCAAAGACGATCCGACGGCCCACGTTCTTACCGGCCGCACAACCCTTAAGGTCGATCCGACGTCGCTTCGACACGCGTCTTTTCGAAACTGACGCGCCGCACGTCTCCCTGACAGTCGACCGCGCACGTACGACAGTGGCGTGCCTTCTTGAAATGACCCGCTGTCACGTCCTAGCGGCGCGAGTTGGTTTGAAATTTTAAAACGCGCGGTCACAACCACCAGCATTCTTGAGTAAGCACGTTCCCAGCATCCTCGGAAACCGAAAGAACCCTAGCAAAAGCGTCTCGTACAGTGAAGGTTTGAAGGATGGGACAAATCCACCAGCTACCTCGCGAAAACTCCCCGCACCATGGCAAGACCCTCGGCGCAAGGAGTGGGGGGCAATTGATGAAGGAAGATTTGGCCCGACCTCTTCATTATGTGACACGTGGCAGAAATGACAGCTCGGGATACACTTCGCCGAACTGACCCTTGTAACAGCTCGGGATACACTTCGTCGAACTGACCCACCTTGTAACAGCTCGGGATACACTTCGCCGAACTGACCCACCTTGTAACAGCTCGGGATACACTTCGCCGAACTGACCCACTTTATAATAGTTCGGGATACCTCCGAGCTCAAGACTTCGCTCAGCACTTCGCATCATCTTCTGGGCACCAAAGCCAAACAAGTCATACCATGCCTGACACCGAGGAAGTCCGTGCCCGAGGGCGCCACGCCTGACTGACTTGGGATCTGACGTTTGGCAGCAGCACTCTAAACGGCCACCTGCCACCGCCACTGACGCCGCCATCTCCAGTTAGACGGTTAGGCAGTGACGGTTCTGTCTCAGCAGAATGGACGACGGCCGAGTTGACAAGCGCAAGGGTAATCATACCCGATCTGACAAGGGCCTCGGGACGAGTACACGAAGTGACTATAAGAGCCCCTTGCCCCCGACAACGGAGGTATGCAAACTTTGCGCTATCTGGTATTACCTTGCTTTTGAAAGATTCTAACTTGAGCTTCGGAGCCTCTACACCGGGTTCCCCCCGGAGCTTTCCCATCTCCTCCGTTTCAGGTTCCCTGCTACCCCGTTCGAAAGCAAGACAGCGGATAGCTAAGACCAGCCGGATCGCGCTCTATCAACATGCATATATAACATGTGCCTTTACACCGGTGCTATTAATACGATAAACTATAAAAGGGCTTTCATATTAATATGTGCCCCTACGAATTGGTTGGTTGGTAAGCAAATACATTTAAATATTAATCGAAAAGAATGGAGTGGCTCATATTTGATCTACTTATAAATTGATCAAATTCAGATTGTTTTAGCTGGATTAGATTAAAGTTATAATTAATACAAATGGATACGGTTGCAGCCTTATACTGTGCTCTTAAACATTAAAACAAAAAAAGAAACAAAACGTAAAAAATACAAAAAAAATAAAGTTGCATTCCTGCACCTCAAATGTAAAACCTTCTTTCTTTTAATGCTCCAATTTCCAATGTATTGAATCAATTTCAGTTTATACACAATGACAAATTGATAACAAAAAATTAGAAAAAACTTTAAAAAATGAAAGAGATTAAAAAATCAAGAGAGCACTTGACTGACAGGTCCACGATGTGACCCTTGACAACCCAAAAATTGTCAGGTAAATATTTTTATCAAACCATAGTGGGGACCATGTGACCCTTGACCTTGGCCACCTTATAACTCACCCACCTATTGACAGACTAACAAACACAGCAATCAACATTGTAGTAGAGTGGTGCAGTTGATGGTAATGCAAAAATAGATAAAATGAAGAAGAAACAAAGAAACAGAATGTATACAGACTGAACACGTTAAGTATTTATATGGCTGAACAAGCTTTCAGTAATAATAAAGATTACAAGAAACAACCTTAAACTAAAATATAATCACCTCTGCCCACAAACATATATAAACAGAAAAGAAAAGAAAAGATTTTCCCATCATATCAAAGATTAAAACTCTCAAGCCTGAAACTTAGAAATTCCTAATCGTGTAAAACTCTGAACAACTAACACGGAGAAAGTCTCAATCTCATTGAAAACACACAAAATCAAAGGACTGAAATTTCTACAATGGAGAATTCAAAGTCTCTCACACTCTCTTGCCTCAAAAATCAAACCCAGCAAAATATCTTTCTTTTTTCTCACAAAAACCGTATAGAATGGCAATTAGCAAACCATCCAGAAACCTCCACGGTTCTTGTCTTGGAATTCAACCCACAATCAGGGATTCTTCATCTACTCCATATGTTAGTGTCTGAGGGTAGTCATTGGGTCTTTTCAAATTCTATTCACTTTTTTGTTTTTAACATATAGCCATGGGAAACCTCTAGGGTTATGTTTTGAAAGAGGGAAAGGAATTAGAGGGCTGGTTGATTTTAAGATGATAGTGTTTATGAATTCAGATGAGTTGCACTTGATGACTGTGTTAGGGGCAGTTTAGTCAATTAAAATGCCCAACAACAGCCATCAAGTGTATATACCCCACAATCACCGCAATCTCTCACTTTGCGTGCATTATTGATGTGGGGTGTTATTATTAGTTAAATAGCTTATCAATAAAACAACAGCCATCAGTGTTACTATGAAGACTCTGGATGATTTATCAATAAAGCACGTTCCATCACCCTACCATCACAATTGACACCGCACATTTCATACATAGCGGGTCCCAGTCTCATGGGGAGATGTGTGATGTCGAATCATATTGGTAGGTGGTTGGAATGTGTTTTGTTGGCAGGAGATCCCAACTCTTAATAATCCATTAAATACAGTTAACCAGGATGGGAAAAAGTTTGACCATAGAGGAAAAAAGTCTATATTGTTTGAAAACTTCATGCACATAATGGAAATGAATTAGCTGAATTTGATAGTTGTTTTAGATATCATTTTATCCTACACCAGCCACAAATGCAAGTTAGAAATTGAGCAGTTGTGGGCCATATTTTTTTATGGCCAGTGGATCAAGATGGTTTCACAACCATTTAAAGAATATTTTCCCCCAATGTTCTTTTCCAAGGGACTGAATGGTGTATCATGCCCCAGGATGCTCCCAAACAGCTCACGACAAGACCATGCCCACACTATTCCAACCATCTTTTACAACCTTGCATTGAAAATATCTCTCCATGAAATAAAGCATACAAGCAAGGAGACATTTTCAATGCAAGGCTATAAAATCTGCTCAAACAGACTTTGCCCTGATCGAAGCCGAACTCGTTTTATACAAACAGACAAATTTTCTCCGAGTAGAATCTGGAAACCAACAAATTTAAAGATCATTTCAACTTTGAAATTCCTGGCAAAAAAAAAAAAAAAGTAAGGGTATTGTTTTGAATTCCTTGAAGCTCTTTTGAGAGCAAAATGAAGGAATTCCATGATGATCCAAACATAGCTTAAATGTTGTGTTTGAAAAAGACGAAATGGTTATTATGTTCTTTATTGAAGGCAATCATCTTGAAATCCCTATGTATGAAAGTAATCAATTGAAATCCGTAATTTGGATGAATTAAAAAGAAAAAAAAATCTATTGAATTCTATTTCCATTTATTCTAATCTGAACTCAATCCAATTCCAACCTCCTCATGAAAGAGAAAAAAGTGGATGATGATATAGCCATATGATATGAGAGAGAGCTTACCATTTTAGGAAGACTACTAAAAGACTCGAGTCAATTTTCCATCTGTACTGTTGACTTTTCATTATGGTAGTAGGTACTCCATAATGGAGGATTTGTGCAGCATGAGACAAATTATCATAAAAAGACAAAACTGATTTCCTTTACCGAGTTCTTCTCAGAATATAAAAGTTTCAACATTTCGTTTTCATTCACTCAAATCATACTGACTTGCTAACTGCTAAGACTTTCATTTGTTATCAGAGAATAAAAATCTATTTAGGGATCTTATTTAACAGCTTAAGTTTTTAGATTAAATGGCTCATTGAGAAAGTATCAGAGTTTATTTGTCCCATTATAATTAATTAAATTTTAACAAAAGGTATAAATGCGTATGTGTTTGTTCAGGCTTTAAGCCTAATGGACTTCCGCATGAAGGGACATGTTAGATAATAAAAACCTATTTATAGATCTTATTAACAACTTAAGGTTTTAGATTAAATGATTACTTTAGAGTAACAAATCAAAACTTTCCCAAGAAGAGATTTAAAAAGTCTGTCTAAACTTGTGCATGAGCTTGTAAAACCATTTCCATGGTTTCTTATTTCCAGCTTTCCATCACTTATAGCTGAATTTTGTGGCTTAGAAATTTGTTTTAAATGGAACCTGAAATATCAGTGAGGCCACGATTCATATTTGCAAATACCTAAAATCTTAGTTGCCCACTTGCCCTTATTTGATCCCAACTATCTGGGATCTTGAGAGGGATGGATTGGATACTATCTTTGACAGATTGGGTTCGGTATGAGCTATCCCTCACCCTAACCCTGACCGCATTTCAATATGTTACCTCTTCAAAACCCTAGCGGCCTAACCCCATTAACAAATATGAAAAGTAGGGATATATTCGAGCTAAGCCGAGCTGAATAGCTAGTTATTCGAGCTCAGCTCACCAAGGCAATACAAGGCTTGAGCTCGAGCTCAACTTGGCACAAGTTCGACTTGAGAAAAATATTTTATAATATATATATATATATATTATTTTTATTTGATATTTAAAATTAATATTATATATAAATATTACATATAATATTTAAAATTAAGAAGTATAATAATTAGTTATTATATATATAAATATTATATATAATGTTTTTTATTATATATATTATTTTCTATAATTGATTATTATTATTATTATTTGAACTCAGCTTACGAGCTTCACAAGCTGAGCTTTAGTAAGCTCGAACTTGGCTCGATTAATGAACGAGCTTATAAATTAGGCTTGAAACTCGGTTGAAACCGAGCTGAGTCAAGCTTTTCACAAGCCAATCTCAAATAGCTCGTAAATAGCTCAGCTCGTGGCCATCCCTAATGAAAGAAATCCTAAACTTTGTCACTGGAGTAGAAGTCATACCAAGTGACAAAAAATACTGTATGTATGAAGGAGGTATCATGAACCAGTGGGTTGGGATAGTGAAAACAAACACGACCCTTTTTGAGGTATCAAAACCCTAACTTGACCTTATACCCCAATATACCTGACTCTAATTCAACCCTAAGCCCGGTTTACGGTTTAACCGGATCCATTGACATCCCTACCCATGTTGGAGAAAAGCCTAGAAAGGGTTTAACTAAAGAAGTAGGTGACGGTCAATATATCCAAAATGCATTTCACTCCTTACCTCTACAATGTGCTTTCCGACGACAAATTTGATTTGTGTCATTTAAAATGTGGCAAGGGTTCAAGAAATAGAAAGTAATTCGTATCAAGGAGAAAGTTAAGAAGGCTGATCATGTAGACTATTCATGGGCAGGAATGCAAGTTGGGTACCCAATTAAGTTGAAGATTTAACACTGTATTGAGCCCAGGCTTTAGGTGCTCATTCAGGATTTAACAAAAGTTCAACTCAAGCTAACTTGCCCAAATTGCACCCCTAGTCTTGGGGGCAATATTTACAGCCCAAGTTTATAAAACTTAGTGTCTTAGTGCTGCTTTTGGAGTACTGGTACCTTGAAAGTTGAAACATGTTTATGTGCCATAGAATTGCTCTGCATCCACTAGCCCTTTGAGATGTTGGCCGATGAAAGAAATATTTCATTTGCTGGATTTTAGTAGTAGAAACATGATATTTGTGTCTGGTCAATCCCCTATATATATATCAGGTCTTAAGTTTCTTGGATATTTTACAATAAAGAAAAGGTCAAAATGGTTTCATTGTCATGTGCTTACTTAGATGGCTACTTGGTTGAAACCCACAAAATGGAAATAGTCATATTGAGACAAGAACCAGCTAGACTCATTGAGCTACAACATAGATTTACTATGCCAAAATGTTGAATAAGTATGCTTTTTTACCTTATTTTGTTCAACAAGAACACTTGACTTATTGTTTTGGTATATTTCCCTTGTCGATTGAGCAGGACTTTGCTAGATTAAGCATTTGGAAAATAAAACTTAAACAACCCAAGATTGCAGAATAGATTGGAAAAAAGGGAGAGCTTCATGAGACAAGTTTCAGGCCAGTAGCCTCATCCACACTGTTCACAGGGTTTTTCCTCGAAAATTTTCTAACAGTTGGCATATGTTGGAGGGATGTATTCATATGAATGCAGTTCTATTGCATTGCTGTCCCTGTGCACCAACGAATTGGGGAAGAAACTTTTCTGCTGTTCTAATTCACATTCAATAGATTACGGAATGGCCACTTTGAGTTCAAGAAAACAAAACATTTCTTAGTTTATAGCTTCAACTTCAATATTCAATTACCACTTCAAGTCCAAAGGAACTAACTCTTAGTTTCCACTTCACCAAAGGAACACAAGTCCAGAGGTTTGTGTATATGTTAATTGTCATGATCAGTTGATACAGTAAAAGTGGGTCACCCGGGACCATACAACTATACAAGATAGGATCAGGCTTCTAGCTAGACTTACTGTACCTGTAAGTCTGTAACCAAAACCAGGTTAGGTTCAGTCAAATTAACTGCCCTAACAAGACTTGCCAGGTACTAGTTTGCATTTACTGACCCCTTACAGCCAAACGTTGTCCAAGGTCAAGAAGCCAATCAACCAGATCAAACATTGTCAGCTGTCATCTAAGAAATGAAGAAGCAATAAATGGGACGAAAGTTATAAAGTTACTAAGTTTACAGTCAGAGAGGCCATAAAGTGGGACTATGGGAGACCCTACAATCATTTA
This sequence comes from Nelumbo lutea, assembly GCF_056320005.1. NCBI lineage: Eukaryota > Viridiplantae > Streptophyta > Magnoliopsida > Proteales > Nelumbonaceae > Nelumbo > Nelumbo lutea. The sequence goes on from NC_142688.1 coordinate 44,118,604, forward strand.
CTAGTCCCTTAGAAAGCTTTTGATCTTAGTTTATTGGAGCATGTCCTGTACATTTAGGCATGGAGGTTTGACAACCTGCCATGTCTTAATTGGGTCATGTCCACACTGAGTGGGTCATCCCTACCAAACTGCCTACCCCAAAAGCCAGCACCACCAGTTGAACTTTAACCACATGGTCCATATCATTACATCATCTTTGGACTGTTTTGAACAGTAACAATCTTTTTTCTTCACTTACAGAAAAAAAAAAATAGTGTAGACAATGCAAGTTGGGTCAATTGCACAAGCTGATTCCTTCCCTAATCAATTTCTTACATGGGTCTGACTCTGGACCCAAGATAAAAGCTTGAGTTGAGATTAAAAATTTCTATTAAGGGAATGGTATCAGATGTAAAACACAAAATGACAAAGCATAAAACTGTTTTTTTATGGTAATCAACACCCACTAAACAGACCGGCCAAATGGATCATGTTGAGATTGTAAAAAGAATATCTCTTAGCTTGGTGAATCCCCACCAAATAGTAAAGCCACTGACTCCCTCTTGATGCCCCACATAACTGTTGTCTCCTTTCACAGTGCACAAGCCATTAATATGACCTAATAAAGCTTCATTGTACCCTTTAAAGGCAGTAAATTTGCAAAAGAGAAAACTGTTTAATTTTATTATGGACTGTCATATTAAGCTACTGTGCCCTACTTGTGGTGTTCAAATTTCCACTCCATTGTTTAATTCAACTAAATGGAAGGGATCCCCAGAGTTAGGAAAAGGTTCCATTACTTCTATGAAGAGGAATATTCCCCTTATTTTTTCCAAGGTTCCTGCAGCTTTCACCATGTGTCCTTGGAGGTTCCTGCCAACCTTTTCCCAAACTAGGGGTTAAATTACTCCCACCATTCATTTGGGCTTGTGGTGTGGCCTCTCATTTTGCCTCTATCTCAACGCATTCTTTTGTTGTTTTCATGGTACAAGAAGATTGCCATCAAGCTCATTGGGCCCCATTTCAGCTCCATATTGAATGCTGCTTTCCAATCAAGGGAGGACCTTTGAGCATATAAGAAGAAAACAAGAATTCTGGCCTTCTGGGGTGAAGCCAAAACTGCAAATATGATCAAGGGTTCTTTCTAATTGATCAGAACCGTCCATTCAATTGCACAACCATTAATTTGGTTTCTTCACTTCAGGCCAAGGCCCCAGACCACTGACCCGGTTCTGTCTGAACCAGAGAGAGAGAGAGAGAGAGAGAGGCGAAGCGGTGAACTTTACCAAAACAAAGAAGAAACAGAGAATTGGGAATTTCATGTCGTGTGATGAGTAGAAAGCAAAGAAAGACGTTCCGAAATCTAATTGGTAATGACTTTTAAATTTCCAGGAAACATACACTTCATGCCATCACCATCACATGGGAGAAGAGCCACCTCCACCGTTTCAACACTTCTTCCTCCACGCCCTCCTCCCTTCCCACCTCTTCAGCCTCCTCGTTGAAGCCCCCAATTAGGGTTCTCATTGCTCCTCTGATATCATGTTTGCTGTTCTTCTGCTCCTCCAGACCCGTTAATTGCTTCTGTCTTTTTCTTTGGGGGCGCCAGTTTGATTTTCTTTTACTTTTCATTTCGTTTCTGCCGTTTCTCTCTTAGAGTCAGTTGGGAAGAACAGCATTAATGTGGGCTTCGTTCTTGTTGTTGACGTTACTCTTGTTCCGTTACTGATCTCGGGTTCTGTTATTTCATTTTATTCTTTTGAGGTTTTGATTCGGTGGGTCATTGAGGATCCATGGAGGAAAGTATCTCGTGTCAGTGGAGCATGTTTCGAGCTCTTCTTTCTATTCTTCAATGGTGGGGTTTTAATGTCACAGTGATTATCATGAACAAATGGATCTTTCAGGTCAGTATCCGCGTTCTGTTATTGCCAAAGTTTGTTCCTTTCTCAATTCTGTTAAATGGGCATGCTTTTTATTTTTCAAAATTTTATGGGTATGTATTATCTTTTCGATTGATTACTAAATTTTGGATTTTTGATGATTTTGATTGTTGAAGGATGCTCGCTTTTGTTCGTTGTCTTTGAGTCATTGTTTCCATCTAATTTCATGATTTATAAGTTTATTTATAATTTTTCTGGTTACTGTGACAAGGGAATGAACTATTGATTTGTTTATAAAACTTGACTATTTATGGCATGAAAAGTGGCCACTGTATAGACCTGATAGTAGAGGGAAGCTTACTTCATTATTCTTGTTCGCCGTTTTTTTTCTATTTTTCGTTTTTTTTTCACTATGCAGTGTTTGATGTTCCAATTTTATAGGCAGATTGTAAACCGATTTGCAGTTCAATATTTTATTAATTTTAAACAGTGAATACGTGTTATAGATCTCTGAACTTTACCTCAGGGAGATGCACCCAATGTGCTTGTTCTTCCTGACTACTTGGATGTAACTATTTCATTACTCCTTGGGTTCAGTTTGGGCTTGCTTTATTCTATGAATTTAGATTCACCTTGCTTTCTGTAACAAGATGTTAATGCCTTGCTATCTTGAAAAACTTATTCCAAATAAGAAACTTCCATATGTGCCAGTTGATGTCACATTTGGGTTCACTTTGAAATTTTGAATTTGAACTCTGATATGAACCAATTGTCTAAGGAGTAGGGACATTGCTGATAAATTGATGATGCTCAATTCTATCAGCATTTTCAAACCCTCTAATCTGGCAGCTAGCATCCCCTTTATAAAGGTTTTCCTTTGCTTCTGACATGCTCCCATTGAGATCCTCTTTCTTCTTGATATGTATGACATTTGCATAACTAAGCTTAATTTCTCTGTTCTAGCTTAGTAGATGTCTATCTATTTCAGTAATGGAGCATACTTTTGAACTAAGGTCATCTACCCCCCCCCCCCCCGGTTTGACACTGTTAAAGCTTCAACTAATGGACATGGATTGTTCATTTTTCTGCTGCTATATATTTCAGCGACAAGATGATATCTGGAATGAAACTTAGAAAGTATCAAATATACTTTGTTATGGGGATCTTAAATTGCAAATAGAAGAATGGTAGGCAGTTAGTAATTACAATTCTTCATATGTTGCCATGTAAAAGACCAGAAGACATGCCACACATTAATGGTTATTAATCTGACAGAAGATCTAAGTTAAGCTGATTATAATCATCTTCTGTCTTATTAGTTTCTTCAAAATGCCTAATCAACAGACCTATTATTAGCAGGATCTAAGTTCATCTCACAGTTAAGTTTGCATGCCTACTTAGCTAAGGCACAGGCACTAGCCTGTTACAGAAGGATGCATTTTTTTTTTTTTGAGAGAGAGAGAAAAGGTAAAGTATTTCATTAAAGCAAACTGAAAAGGATACAGCATTGCCCAATGAGACGCTGGGCAAGACAGAAAATCACCTTTTACATCCCAAAAACCACTATATGAACATACAAAATGAAACTTAGAAAGTATCAAATATACTTTGTTACGGGGATCTTAAATTGCAAATAGAAGAATGGTAGGCAGTTAGTAATTACAGCTCTTCGTATGTTGCCATGTAAAAGACCAGAAGACAGGCCACACATTAATGGTTATTAATCTGACAGAAGATGTAAGTTAAGCTTATTATAATCATCTTCTGTCTTATTAGTTTCTTCAAAATGCCTACTTAGCAAAGGATACAGCATATTTTTTTTGAGAGAAAAGGTAAAGTATTTCATTAAAGCAAACTGAAAAGGATACAGCATTGCCCAATGAGACGCTGGACAAGACAGAAAATCACTTTGTACATCCCAAAAACCACTATATGAACATCATACAAAAAGATTACTGTGCTCAAAAAAATAACTGTAAGGACAATTCTTGAACAATTTGTGAGTGAGTGTAACCTTCCCCAAATGCTCTTTAAGACTTCCTCCTCTGACCTAAAATTATCTTCAAAAAGCCTCCTATTTCTTTCCAACCAGATTGACCACACTACAGCCGCTGGCAACACCTTGCATAATGAGTTGTATGCTCTTTAGTAAGTTGAGAATTTTTCTTATCTTTTCTTGGGAAGGTTTTTTTGTTGACATTAATAATAACATTGGAAATGTCTTTGGGTGACGATTCTTCTTTTTCTAGATTTCTTCACTTTAATTTGCTTCTTGGTTCAATTCACTCCATATTTGTTGCCATTTAGATTTGAGGCTTGCAACATCATTACATTGTTCATTTTGTACCCATAATGTCTGTCCACTGAGTCGAATCTGAAAATTTTGAATTTTTATTTATAGATAAAACAGGCATTTCTATAATTTTTCAGTCGCTATTTTCTAATGTTTGGGTCATTAGTAGTTTGACTATTTGTATTAGAAGTTTTGGTTTTCCTGATTACACTAGAAGTTTGCTTTCTAAATGGATTAAGACCTATGTTAGTATGTCAGAATTATATCAGTAAGGGCATAGTCATTAAGTTAACTAGGGGTGGATTTGAGCCGAGCCGAGCCGATTAGTACGAGGCTCGAGCTCGAGCTCAATTTGAGAAAAAAAATGTTTTATAAAAATAAAAAATATTTTTATTTGATATTTAAAAAATTAAGAATTATAATAATTAAAAATTATAATATTTTTATTATACATATATATATATGTGTGTGTGTGTATTCGAGCTCGGCTCGGTTTCAGCCGAGCTTCGAGCCATAACTCTTTTAGAGCTCAGCTCGTGGCCACCCCTAAAGTTAACAAAGATATGTCTCGAGTCAAAGTCCTAGCTCTTTTCCAGCTAGGATTTGTCCTAGTACTAGTTTGTTGGTAGCATTTTTTAGCTGGTTTTGAAATCAGAAAGACAAGGAAAAAGGCTACCATCCCCTCCTCTCTTTGCTTATAAATATTTTTAAAGTCCTTTCTTTTTGACATCAAATAATAATGTTAGAGTTTCTGCTTCTACTGTTGAAGTGGTTCTAATTTTCTCAATGGAATGAATTCCTTCAAGAAGCGATCAGCTGCTGGTTCCCAATAGTTCTTCTAGGTGATGATTTTTAGGTCTTTTTTTCTATTTTTGCAGGCTTATTCTGTATCTGTTAGCTTGCTGTCATAGCATTTGGTCCTGCATTAGATTACCCTCACATAAAGAGACTTTTGAATATTTTACAAATAATCACCTGGACAAAAGACTATGGATACCGATAACAACAGGCCTTTACAGATATTAATCTTGTAAGTAACACGTTGACACATCAAAGGACTTCCACAAACTATTGTTGCCTTGGAATGGATTCAACTTGGCCTTCTTTAACATAACTAAAAAATGAGTTTTCAGAATGCATTATAGGTGTTAATATTTTTGTTGAACTCATCATCAATATATTCTAGAACTAGCATGAAGATATGCCATTAGAGACAGTGGAGTGAACTTCTAGTTTGGTCTTGCGGTCTGTGAACACAGGATACTGTTTCTGCTACAACACAGGTTTAGTAACCGCTTCTTGATTCTGTGTTCTCTCAATGCATGGGCACAGGCTCAACTTGCTTCTGCTAAGCTAAAAGGGATATTTTCTGTTGAGATGTAAATTTTTAAAACAAGATACACTAACAGTAGGAGTGGCAATTGGGCAGGTTGGGTTTCGGTTTAACTTCAACCCAGCCCATTTAAATAAAATTAAATGGGTTTGGTTCAACCCAAACCCACTTTGACCCAATCCAACCCACCCAGCCCATTAACCTTGTAACAACTTAGTTTGTGACACTATAAACTAATATCCAACTCCCTTTTGACAAATAAGTCGGTCATAGCTTAGTGGTAATGGTGGTCGCCTTTCACACGTGTTTTAAGGTTCAAATCACATTACATGCACATTATTTTATAAGGAGAATTTAAAAGCAATTAATCACCTGGAGCCATTTGACTAGGTTCGAGTTTTGGGTTTGGTTGAACCACTTGGGTCCAAATCACACCAGACCAACTTGAACCATCTAACTGGGTTCATATTCAAGCTAATTGCATCAAGAGTGGTCAAACCGTTCAAGCTCAAATCAGACTTGTCGACGTAAACCAAATCAAGCTGAACTAACCACTCCCAGGCTGCTTTGCAATGGGTGCAACCAGCTCATTCGGATCTGAATCAAGTCGATTCAAGCCAGACCAGTCCAAATTGCTTTGGGTTGGGTCAAATTGCTTGGTCGTTGGGTTGATTTGGGTTGGGTACAGTTGGGTCATTTGGGCAAGAATCAAATCAGACCAGATTGGGCCATTGAACCAATTGATTGGGTTTTTGTTAATTCCAAACAGGTATGGGTGAACCAACTTATCCAAACCAGATTAATCCATTGAACCATTTGATTGAGTTTGGATTCATGTTGATTTGGGTGAACTGTGTTGACTCAAATTGGAACTAATTTTAGTTAATAATTAATTAGAAATTAATGCATTAATTATGAATTGTTTGACTTGAATGAAGAAAATTAAAGAAAATTTTGTTAGAGAATTCACACTTGTATAATTAGTAGCTAACCCAATGGATCCCAACAACCCGACCCAACCCATTGAAATTGATCCATTGGGTGAATCAACCCATTTTCAATCCGCTAAGTAAATGGGTGGGTTCAGTGGGTTGGGTAAGAAATTGCCACCCCTATCTAACAGTCAGCAAGGTGTGAAACTTGTCTTAAACTCATGCAATACCAAGATCCTTTCTCTAATTCTTCAAGTTAAATAATAATAATAATAATAACAAAAGCTAGCATATATTAACTCCTAGAATTCCTGCAAGGAAGAAACTGAAACTGTTAGAATTAAGATGAAATCACAAAGCTAACTGCAACCTTCAATGTTTTATATAAAAGCATATTTGAAGCTCAAAATAATGTTAATTGCTCCACTCCTCGATGATATCTGTCAATTGACTTTTGGTCTTCCTTCTTTGCTTGAGGACAATGTGCAAGCCATGGGGTCTTTGATTCTTTCTTTGCTGGAAGACTCACCAACGATATTCTCATTTTAATGAACAGTGTGTCCCAATAATTAAATTTCCTTCTTGTGTTAATATGCAGCCAAGGACTGTAAATCTCGTCAGTGAACTATACCACTCCTCTTTCAATCTCCAATCTTTTATTAACCCTGTGAGACTTCCAATATCACACCTTGAAAAAGGATTAACAATTCAGCCCAAACTAATGTCCGATTCCCAATTAACAACGTATAAATTAATAGGATTTTACATTCTTGTTCTCTAGTGCCCCTCCAATACCTGAACATCCAGGGTTGCCTAAGCTACAACCACCAATAATCAAACAGATTTATACTTAAGGCTTGATTACCATCATTAGTTAATTAGTTTTAAAAACGGAGATTGAATAATACTTAAGAGGGACCAGAAAAGGGAAGAATCTGTTGGGGGACATCAGAACATTTGTGACTTACAAATGCTAGTCAGATAAGATTACTTTGTTGCTTAATTAACACCGGTCTCATTACTTTTTTATTGTAAAATCTAATTGTGCTCATGTTTTTCTTTTGCATGTTTGGAAGCAATGATGCCGAGAGAACTTTGTCTTTTTCTTCTTCCCCTTTTTCCTCTATTCTACCGTGTACTTTCAAGTGCTTATGTATTGCAATGAAATATATAGCCATGTCTTACTTCAGTGCAAAATAGAGGAAAAAGGAGAAATTTTCATTTGTTAGATCAGATCAGACTAACAAGGAGGTATTTATAAGTATTATTGGGAGAAAAACAGGAAAGGATATGAAAGAAATTGTAATTAACACAAAATAAGTTAAAAACATTCAATAGCTCTCCCTGAAACGTTAGTTCAGTTTGGGAAGAGTGCAAACACGAATATGTACAGTGTAAATACAAGGTTTAGAAATGTTGTATACAAAGGTTTTGCACAGTGCATATTTGTATTTGCACTTCCATACTGAGCCTTTGAGAAAAATCTTTTTTGTGCCAGTTTGAGATACAGCTCAAACCTGAATATCCTTATTGACTATCACTTTTAATATAGCCTTTTTGTTATTAGTTTGAAAAAATGATACTGAGATGCCCATTCTTGGGTAGAATGCTAGAGCCAACAATATGTCAACTAGTTTGTATCATATAATAACAGAAAAATAAAGAACTAGACAAGATCACCCAATGATACAGGCTAACAAGTTATTGAGCCATTCACAAGAGAAGATTATATTTTAGGAAGTTGATATTATAGTGGTGGAACCTGTACCCATGTGCCAAATTTGTAAAAATGTAGCACAGTAGCAGTGTCATTTCCTGCATCCGTATCTGGGAATAAAGTTCAGAATGCAGTATGGTTAACTTTGCCATTTTTTATTGTAGTGTATTGTCAGAAAGCCCAAGATGTTGTAAAACATTTGAAAATGTTTGACTACAAACCTGGTACTTGATTAGCACTTAGCAGGAGGTAATGATAAACTATAAGCTTGATTTTAAAATCTAGAATCTTGATTTTGATCCAATTGCATTAGGTTGTTCATTGATTTGAAGAATCTTTTATGCTCCTTTCTTTTCTCTGAATATATGCATTCATGTGTCTAAATTGCAAGATTAATCCTTGCACATTTCTTAAAACTTACATGGTTATTGTTGGATCTTTGAGAGTCTGATATATATCCTAAGTACAGAAATTAGATTTCAAGTTCCCTCTTTCAGTATCATGCGTCCACTTCATATGCTCAGCTCTTGGAGCATGCATAGTAATCAAAATGCTGAAGCTTAAGCCACTGATTGAGGTCGATCCTGAAGACCGTTGGAGAAGAATATTCCCAATGTCATTTGTTTTTTGCGTCAACATTGTCTTGGGGAATGTAAGCTTACGATATATTCCAGTTTCTTTTATGCAGACTATAAAATCATTCACTCCTGCAACAACAGGTTAGGTTGATATCTTGTTTTCTATTCATTTAATCTTCGTGCAAGTTTTCATTTAGTTTAATTTATCATAGTCTTGATTGATTCCAATGATGTTGAACAGTAATTCTGCAGTGGCTAGTCTGGAGAAAATACTTTGACTGGCGCATTTGGGCTTCTTTGGTACCCATTGTAGGAGGAATTCTTCTCACATCTGTTACAGAGCTTAGTTTTAATATATTTGGATTTTGTGCTGCTCTATTTGGTTGCCTGGCTACATCTACAAAGACTATTCTTGCAGAGTCTTTGCTGCATGGATACAAATTTGATAGGTAGTGTGGCTGTTCTTGTTGTCTTTAACAAGTTAAAGAACCTTTCTCTCTGGTGATGGAATTTACTATCAAAACATTTATCTTTGTTCTAAGTTTGTCTGTCGTAATTGCTAAACATTGCTTTATCTTAACTTTGGACTTGTCACGTTATAGCTAGTTTCATGGGGTGGGGGTGACTGGGGATAGGGGTTAATTTACATTGGCTAACTGCTTCACCTCATAAACCAAGTTGTTTATGTTTGTTGTTCACATTATTTTTGTCGTAGTATTGAGACATGATATTTTACCTAGTTTTTCCTACATTTTTTGTATCAGTTTTCTTGTATTCTATTTCACCTCACCATTCATGCTTGACTTGTGATCTGTTTGTGTATTGTTTAGCATAAACACCGTTTATTACATGGCACCTTTTGCAACCATGATCTTGGCAGTCCCAGCAATTCTTCTTGAAGGGACTGGAATCGTTAACTGGTTTCAGACACATGAGTCTGTTTGCTCTTCACTCATCATTATTTTCAGCTCCGGGGTGCTGGCTTTCTTCCTCAACTTCTCCATCTTTTATGTAATTCACTCAACAACTGCGGTCACTTTTAATGTGGCTGGCAATCTCAAGGTGAGATGAATAAGATGGATTGGTTCACTCTTGCGTCCCTATCCAACTGTTCTTCACAATTTCCTGTCTTCATGGATTTTGTTTCTTGTGTTTACAGGTTGCAGTGGCTATTCTGGTTTCATGGATGATATTCCGAAATCCAATCTCAGTCTTGAACGCTGTAGGATGTGGGGTGACACTCATTGGTTGTACATTCTATGGGTACGTGAGGCACAAGCTCTCCCAGCAAGCACCGGGGACACCTCGAACCCCCCAGACACACCGGAGCCGGATGGAGATGACCCCACTTGTAAACGATAAATTCGATGATAAAGTTTAGTTTGGAAAAGATGAGATGATGCCACCATTTGATTAAAGGAAGGAAAAAAACAACCATCTGTTGTCTGTAAACACCCATTAGTTGAATTTAGATTCAGTTATGCTTCTTGCTTACCAATATATCGTTGTTCCACACAAATCTCATTTGATAGTTGATATCAAAGTATATTATCCATTGTTTAGCCACTAGGTCTAAAACCTTGGTAGTGGCTTCCAGCTTGAGCAGGCATTGAAATCAATGGGAGAAGAGGACCCAAGTTTGTTGAGAAATGAGACTTGACCAAGACCCTGGTGGAGTGAGGCAGTGAGCAAGACTTTTGTGGTCTCTCCTGGGTAAACGGGGAGGCAAATACTCATGGGTTTCATGACCCAGAAAAACAGATTTATTGGGGCTAGATTTCTGGACTTCGGTTTTCACATTTTTTTATATTTAATTGATTTAAATACCAAAGTCAGCATCAGCAACAAAGCCAAAGTTCTTTGTCGTACAGGCTAAATTAAAGCTCATGCCCAATTCTTTTAAGTACCAGAAGAAGTAATCATCAATGAAGCTTCAAATTGCACCAGTTGGATCAGCTTGCTCAGTCGATTTCCTCCGTTAAATCAATTTATCATCTTAAGATTTCCCTGAACAAAAGTGTCCTCTAGTTCTTTCGGCTAGCGCGTAGGATCTCAGAGCAGTAGGCTCTCGGATTTAGTCCTGCACTCCTGCCCCATGATTAGACTTGCTTCAGTTTCATTTACCATGGCCAGATTGGCTCCTACTGTTATTCTTAACCTCCACTCAATTTTGTTCATGAGGCACCATTTGTTTGCATTGCAAATTTGAAACAGATATAAGTTTTGCATGCAGTTTAGTTTTGCATCCTTTTGTTTGTCCCATCTGATTGTACATTTTGTCTCATTTGTGCTCACTGGAAGTCCAAGACTTATTCTTATCTCAATTGTCTCTCATATAAAGTGGGGGCCACAACATTTTGCTTTCCGTCTCACTGCCAAACAAATAACTCTCCAAAAGTCCAAACAACTAAGATCAGTCAAAACTGACGATTCAGCCTATTTGCACTCTCATGCATTTACAGCAGTTTCATACCACCGACAAACAGAGCAAGAGAAAGAATCAAGGTTAAAGTCATTTTTAGTTCATTTTATTAATAATATATAATATTTTAATTATTTTTAATGTAATTTATTAATGATATTCAATCCTCAATTACAATCTCAACATGTTTCAAAATATTGATATATACATGTATCAATTTTCATCAGGATCATGGAAATGCTAAATACTAGGATTTAAGGGGTTTTAAATAGGTTTAAACATTAGAACCCCTCCTAATATATTTATTTTCAAAATAATGAATTAAAAAAGGCATGGATATTTGAAAACTTGTGATTTGCATATAATATCAATATTTTGAACCTTGAATCCTATATGGATAATATTTAATTCAAATCCAAATATTAACAAATCAAATGTGGATAGAGGTATGTCTCATTTAAACCTGTTTGGTACCATTGTCATTTCTTCATGAAAGGTTGGGGTTGATGAATAGAAAATGATGAGAAATATGAATTATCACATCACATAAGGGAGTCATTTCAACTGAAAAAGTTGCATGTAGGGGACTGATCATTTTCATTTAGAGTTGATTAATCCAAAATGTTTTTGATTATGTGACTTGACAATTCATATTTGACACCAATTTCTATTAATCAACCTTAAATCTTTCATGATAAAAACAAAATGGTACCAAACACAACCTTAATATGATCCTTTTGCTGCTTACCCCTTCTCTTTTTCACTATTTAGCTTTATGAAACCCTGGATTTGGATTCAAAAGGCCCAGGAAGAGAGGTTTCTACCGTCTTGGAGACTGCAGTGTTCCACACCCATTAGGTAGCTTCATGGCTCATGCCCTACATTAGCCTGTTCAACCGGCCGGTTTCTTGAGTGGGTCCTCCCCTGTTTCTCGTACGGTTGTACCCTAGGTTGTCTGATGAGTGATGACCAAATCTCCTACCAAAAGAATCTAAATTATTCAGCTGGGTAGCTTCTAAGTGGGCCTCCAGCCACAGTTCACTGTCCCTTTTGCCAACCGAAAATTTCCTGTGGGCCAGATCTAAGATTTGCCCTTATCTCAGACATGCACCTATATATACGGCTTAACCGTGTTGAATTGGCCAACCCTCAATAATTGTACAAGCTACAAAGTTCGAAGTTCAAAGTTGAAACCCTTGCAAATACCCAAACGATTTGAAGTTTTGAACCCCATTTTGAGCTGATTCTTGCTGATTTGAATCGAGTTCTGTAGTACTTGGCCAATTCCAGCAAGGGAAACTCTGACTTTGAGCCGGTCTGCATTTCGGACCATTGTAAAACCCAGTTGTTCACCATGTGATCCGGATTTCCATGAACATAAACATATCGAAAAATCCAGATAGCTTGGCGGGTTGCTGGGTTGACCGATGGTTCTACCTGGGTACAGGCTTGGCTCTAATGGGGCTGAAGAAGAAGAACCGATGAGACCAGAGAGACTGGAATTAACTGAGCTCCCAACACTCTGGTTTGACACAGTCCTCCCTCAGTCCCTCTTTCATGGGTCCCATTTGCTTTACACAGAAATATTCGTCCTTTCTAATGGGTCCCCCTTAGAGCCTAGGGTTTGTTTGCATCGACAGTGGATTTCAAAACATCTCGTGGACCGCTCAGTGGAGAGGACCCACACTGGCTAACGTAATTCACCGGGTGATTCCATACTTCTATTCTACGAGACGCTACCATAGGGACAAGAAAGCTCAAGCTCTCTACTTCGGTAGTACATGGGACTATTGTGACTTGGCAAAATCACCAAACATTAACTTCCAATTCCAAATCCTCATTTTCTGCTGGTATTCATGGTTGGAAAGCTGGACGACTTGTGGGCCCTTGATTGTCATGGCTGAGGCATTGAACTATTAGAAGCTCTATTATTCATCATGGCCACCCTTCCTTCCAGAGAGACTTGTCCCTCTCTAGATAGTTAAGGGTTTTGGGTCAATGCTTGAGGGACCCAACTTAGTAGAAATAGCCAAAGATCAAGCCATAAGAAAAAGACAGATCTAATTGCTAGGATCAAATTATAAGAAAGGGCATGCACCCACAAGATGGGCATCCCTGATAATAGAAGTTAATAAATCTCATCCATGCAATTTGGATTTATGGCCCTCACATTGGATTGGGTGGCCCACCCCCTATAACCCATTCTTTTGACTCGTAAGGGGGGACCCCCCAACTTACTAGATATGGCCGATAATCAGGTCATCACAGAAGAGACGGGTCTGATGGCTAAATATATCCATAAGAAAGGCCATTTACCCACAAGATTGGCATCCCTGACAGTAAAAGTAGATAAATCTTATCCATGCAATTTTGGGTGGATGGTCCACCCTCCCATAACCAATTCTCTATCTACAGAACATTTGATTTAGGCTCGTAAGGAATTAGAAACAAAATAATGGAATAAGAGAGCCTTTGGTTTCATTGTTGAATCATGAAAGCTTTAGAAGATACACAATTTGATCTAATTCGGTTTTAGTTATATGGCCTCATTTGAACCATAACCCAAGCTTCTACAGAACATCTGGTTGAACTCATTGACAAAGGATAATTAACATAGAGAACTTGGTAAATAGAACAAAGCTGTAGTATTATTATGACATGAGATTAGAAGATTCACATTTCACAGTTTTCTCTACGAAGGAAGAACCAGATCCAATGCTACACACGTTTTTCCTCCTCTGCTTCAAGTTAACTTGTTAGTAGTAGTTGGTCAAGCCAAGAGCCAGAAGTTCTTCTGCCATCTGGTGCTGATGAGGTACCCGCCCATGCCTCTGCTCTGCTTCCTCACCCCAAATGTAAGGCAGTCTGCATTGTTGATGCACTGCTCCACAAAATCCTCATCACTGCTGCTAACACACATGCTGCAAAAAGCCCACAACATCAGAGCATTGAAAAAGAAAAAAAAAAAGTTTTAAGCTGTAAAGATGAAGATTGAGATGAGAGTGCTACCCACCAGTTGAGTGGAGAAGGCTGCTTCTGACCCAACACCAAAATTGATACTTCAAGTTTCTTCACTTGGCTTAACACTGTTGAAAGCTTTGGCCCCTGTATCACTAAAGCCTCCACTTCCACCTGGTTATATTGAAGAGATAGAAATGAAAATAAACGTTCAGAATCCAGAAAACCAAAAAGAAATGATGACAGAGAGTGAGCAAAGAAGAATGGGGATCCGCATGGAATCTGAGCATCTGTCAAAATGCAGAAGTGAGGGGGAAAAAGAGAGGGAGTAATAATAAAAGTCTGCAGCCAGAAGGATAGAACAAAGAAAGGAATCCACACAGTATCTACATCTGTGACTGTGAATGAAAATACAGTGTATTGAGAAAAGGGAAAAAGAAAAGAAAGAAAAAGAAGGAATGCAGCTCTCTCTCTCTATCTCTCTCTCTCTCTCACACACACACACACATGCCCATCACTCACAGAATGAAAGATACCTCAGGTTTGCAAGCCTTGCAGAGGGACCCAAGAGAGTTGGCAAGACAAGGAGAAGAGTCTGACATTCTTTCAGAACCCCTCTGAGAAGGAGGGGGGACAATGTGGAGGAGAGTGAGTAGATCACCCTTGTTGGTCACATGTGTGAGTGCCCACATCATAGCATGTTTGGAACGGGCTGACTGATCCACCACAACCATCACTCTCTTCCTCATAACCAACCCACCATTCTCAGCTCCACCTCCATACATATTAAGCCCTTCCATTTGCTTCAGACTTCTCTGGCACCCTTCTCCTCCACCATATCTTCTCTTGTTGCTCCATCTGTTTGATGATGAAGTCCCATCTCTACCACTTAGCTGCCTCAGAAATGAACCTGCACTAGGCATCTTGGCTCTGCTTCTTCAACTCCTCTGTTCTCTTTCTTACCACCTATACTAATCTCTCTCTCTCTCTCTCTCTCTCTCTCTGGAAAACCTTGTACCTGACTCTTTGAAGTTGTAATGGAAGGATGAAGAAATCAAGATGGGGGAAGAGAGCTCCTTGAAGGTTTGAGAGTGGAAAGGAGAGAGTGTACTGCGTTCTTATAGTGTGCAGGAAAAGAAAAGTTAAGGGAGAGAAGAGACAAAAACAGTGATCAATGGCGGATGATGAAGCTAAAGCCACGTTTTTATCTTTCTGCAGATAAAGTCACGGGGAATCGCTCTCTTTAACATAAATGGGTGTCTGTATTTTGTAAATAAATCACTGTTAGCCTGTGTCTGATGAAAAAGAGGATTCTCTTTTCCTTCTTTTATCCCATCAAATCTCTCTCCCTCTCGCTGAAATCTGAATATAAAACCGCGTAGAGGATGGATAAATGAAGTACACAAAAGCCACAAACGTTTGGTGAAGGCTGCAAACATGGGTCGTATAATATGTGCTGCACATATGGGTTGTCCACTGTTTGACTGATCTGGGCCATCCAATTGGTGGGCCCACTCACACGTAAGTACAAGCTTTTCAGCAAAAGTACAAGGACACCTGGATTGAGATTTGTGGGTCTCACGTGGTGCCCTATTCAACTACTTAACCCCTAATCACACAATGACTATTATAACCTTCTGAGTTAATCCTTTGTCTGGCTACTTCCATTGATGAAGGGTCCCACACAAAGATTGAATGGTTGTGATCATCCCAATTGCATCCCAAAACACTTTAAAATTTAAAACCAAGTAGTTGTGATCATCCCAATTGCTTCCCATAACTCTAAAATCAAGTGGCCCAGATTTGAGATTTCCATTGTGGGGGTCCCACCCAAGGATTGAAGGGTTGTAATCATCCCAATTGCTCCCCCAAACCCTAGAATCAAGTAGTCCAGATATCCTGCATGTCTGCCATGTGTACAAGTACAAGCCCATGTCACACTAGATTCACCCAAATCTATAATGATGTCTCCAAGCTAAGCCACCTTGTTTCCTTGTAATTTCTAGTAGATCAGAGGAGTCAGAGAGAGGATCATGATAATATCCTGCACAACCTACCAAGCTTAATAGGACATAGGAGTAATTTGGCCAACTGTATCCCTTGAAATCCCATTATTTTACTTGCTTCTCCTTCACTCGTCAGATGCAGCAGATTTCATTCGTCATTTGGAGAATCCCTACAGCTTAGAATAGTGAGGAATTTATCACTAAAAAATAATTAAATTTATTTTAATAATAAAAAGAGCAGTAGAGTATGGAAATTTTGTAACCAGAGACGGGCAGAGGGCCTCGTGAATTGGGTGAGCTTGATCGGGTCATCAGAACAGAAGTCAGTACTTTCAAATAATTGCTCCCGAGTAATTCGCTGGTGTCGGAAATTACCAGACTAGCCTTTACTGTTTATTATTATTTTATTCAAAAAATATTAAATTTCTGAATCCATTTATTCTGTTCCATGATACATTAGTTCATGGCATGTGGAGTGACTAGGACATTGATTTTGGAATCTCCTTTATGATAGGGTCTGATTTGGGCTCGGGCCCACCTATTAAACTATCAGATTTATCCATGACCAACTAACTGCATTTAGATTTACATTTACTAAAATACCTAACAAAAGATAATCACTTCTCTTGTTTCAATCCAGCCTTTTTATCACTCTGTCTAAAATTGACATATTCACGCGTCGTGTGCAGGCCCGAGTCCAAAGCCCGGTATATCATATATGCTATATAATATCTTAATTTTATTTTCTAATTTTATGTTTTTCTAACTTGTCCCTATCCAATAAATATATTTTGTACCGTCAAACTAAATCAGAAAATCACATATAAAACATAAGTTATTATCTGGTTTCTATTACTGATATATATTATTTATTAATATTATTGGCTATTTATTAATATTATTGGGTTAGGCTTATTTCAAAAGCTAGAGCCTTGGGCCTAATACTTACAGCCCTAACCTGAGCCTACAAGCAAACTTGTATGCAAACCTTACGGGTTATAGCCCATGAGCAACTCTATTCTAAGGAGAATAGAGGGAACTATTCCTTCCAGAGCATTAAAGTAGCAAATGTAGAGTTGTAAAGATTTTTTTGGTAAAAAGAGTATTTTGATAGTTTTAACACTTTTAATGATAAAAAGTAACGCCGTGATTGGAAACAATGCAAATAAGTGTGGATGTAAATATATAGTGTACAAAACGGTTCATATAAATTATAAAGTTGGATTAGTTTTACATTGACAAATAATTACCTTCTTACCAAATAGACTTTTAGTTGTAATGGATGCAAACGTGAATTTCAATAAAGCATAAACTTTTTTCTTATCAAAGGCCCACTTAAATGAGAATTTACTTATTTTTTTATTGATGTACTTTTACATCTTATTATCAATGTAAATATGCATTAGTCTGTTATTTGTCAATGTATAAATGTAATGTTGCCAAACATAGACAAAAGTGAACTAGTGCAAATTTATGTTGAACCAGAATTTACACTCCATTTATATCGTTTCCAAATGAAGCTTAAAGAAAAAGAATGTACTAACACCTTTTTGGGATGAAAGTATAAGAGAAGTGTATATTTTGTGAGTAAATGTAGGAGAGCTTTTTATAATTTTTCTTTATTTTTTTGTATTTTTTATAAGAAATATTAAGGTGTAAAACGGTATCTGATTATCCAAATTTGAATTTGAACTCAACGAAATTATGAATAACTCTTTTAAAAGGTAATGAGAGCTGATAACCAATAGCAGAGCTCAATATAATTGAATCCAATTTGAATTAAATATATATGAAGTATGCTTAATACTCACATTATATATATCAATAAAATTGGTTCGCATGTTGTATTTTCACACAACTGTCATTGGTCCTTATGTTGTATTAATAATAAATAATATTTTAATTATCTTTATCTTAACTTATTTATACTTTTTAATATCCAATTATAATCCGAATTCAATTCTAATCCGCTGTATATCCATTGTATAATATCTGATTTGAATTCAATTATAAGATCTACGACCCTTTTGCAGCCCGATATATTTGATAATTGATAGACAAAAAAGAAAAAAAAAAAGAATTTTCATCTTTTTATTCTAATTTATGAAAGAGGGGTTTGCCCAGCAAATCAATAATATATATATCAAAATGCTTTGTATAATCCCACGGTAGAGATTCCGATCCAATGGACATTAGAATGGTCTAATGTACGAATGATTTATTCCATGTGGTGATTGGAAAGGAGGGAGGGAAACGTTATCTTTGTTTTGTATTTTGAAGTCAGTTTTGGGAGTTTGTGTCTGTCAATTAAGAGCCCAAACAAAAAGACAACCAGACGTTCGAAAAGGTAAGAGAGAGAGAGAGAGAGAGAGAGTAGACACGGATTACCTTCTCTTCCTCAGCCAGCTCTAGTTGATCTCGTGAATAGTATCCTATTTGTTACTGTAGGTCCACCTAGGATATAGGGATATAGCATGTAGGCTAGCTGTTGAGTCCCTCGTGGGCGTTATCATGTGGACCCTACTTGATTTTATTTTGATATTTTTTCTCCGCGAAATCAGGACCACGGAATTACATGTCATTTTTACAGCGGAGCAATCCTTATTTGTATGATTTAAAGTTTACTATATAGAATATACAATATTATTATTACTAATTGCTGGAATAGCTCAGTTGGTTAGAGCGTGTGGCTGTTAACCACAAGGTCGGAGGTTCAAGCCCTCCTTCTAGCGATTTTTAAAAAATCATTTTTCTTTTTAAGGCCCGTTTGGGAAGAGTGAGTCCATATTTATATTTTTAAACCTTGTATTTGTATTTACAGTCTACCCAAACGGAGCCTTAGGTACTTGAGTTTGCTTTGAAATAGAAAGAATAAAAACCCTTCGAATGTCAGAAGAGAAGAATGAACAGACAAAAGGGTTGGCTTTGTTCTCCTTTGGAAGTATACTCTCATGAATGCAATTATGAACGTACTTTGAATTAATTTTAGGGGAAATGGCCCTACAGGCTTCCATTTCTTTGCTGTATTTTCTGTAGTCATTGTTCACATGCAAGGAATCACATCGTAGCTTGGCCTTGGCCCATTAGCCTAGGTGAATACAGAAATAATGAGAGCTGGTCTAGGCTGTGCTGATGGCCTCGGATACTATAGATTTCAGCTAGGTAGAACAATTTCTAGATTAAATGTTCAAGTTATGTTTGAGCAACTAGCTTCCCAAAGTGGACAAATATACAAGTAGAAGAAACCCAGTTAGAAATGTAAATGCAAACTTGAAAGTGGGCTGGCCCATTAGCCCAGTAAAGGCCTCGTTAGGGAGTAGGATGGCCTAATGGACAATTGGGCTGGCTTCAGCTAGGCAGAACCATTAATGGGTCAAACAAATTAGATTAATTTCAAGTTGGGTTTGAGCAAGTAGCTTCCCAAAAAGGACAATTACATAAGTAGAAGTTACCCATTTAGAAATGCAATCCAGACTTGAGAGTAGCCTAGCTCATTAGCCCAGTAAAGTATAAGGCCAGGATGAGGACTAGGTTCGCCTAATGGACAATTGGGCTGGTTTCAGCTAGGCAGAACCATTAATGGGTCAAACAAATTAGATTAATTTCAAGTTGGGTTTGAGAAAGTACTTCCCAAAAAGGACAATTACATAAGTAGAACTTACCCATTTAGAAATGCAATCCAGACTTGAGAGTAGCCTAGCCCATTAGCCCAGTAAAGTATAAGGCCAGGATGAGGACTAGGTTCGCCTAATGGACAATTGGGCTGGTTTCAGCTAGGCAGAACCATTAATGGGTCAAATAAATTAGATTAATTTCAAGTTGGGTTTGAGCAAATAGCTTCCCAAAAAGGACAATTACATAAGTAGAAGTTACCCATTTAGAAATGCAATCCAGACTTGAGAGTAGCCTAGCCCATTAGTCCAGTAAAGTATAAGGCCAGGATGAGGACTAGGTTCGCCTAATGGACCAATGGACTGGTCTAGGTGTGCTTATGGTCTTGGACGCTATAGACTTCAGCTAGCTAAGTAGAAACATTTATGGGACAAACAAATTGGATTAAGTTAGGTTTGAGTAACAAGTTACCAAAAAGACAAAAGGATAATTACATAAAAAGAAATTACCCATTTAGCAATGCAAATCCTGACTTGAGAGTAGTCTGGGCCATTAGCCCATTAAAGTATGGCCCAACTAAGGACTAGGTTGGCATAATGGACCAATGGGCTTGGCCTAGGTTGTGCTAATGGTCTCACACATTATAGACTTCAACTAGGTTGAACCATTTATTGGTCAAATAAATTGCATCAAGTTCAAGTTAAGTTTGAGCAAGTAGCTCAGGCGATGACTTTACCTTGTGGGGCGGCTGAGCCACTAGCCGAGAGAGGAGGGAGGGAGTTTTTCTTTTCTTTTCTGTTTTTTTTTGGTTGGATGGAATGGGATTTTCATTTGTTGGGAATGGCCATTCCCATTCTTTCTTTTTTTTGAAATGTAGAGAAACCTTTACAAACCTTGTATTGGTTTCCCTATGTTTCCCTTCCTTTCCCTTCAAACCAAACATAGCCTAATAATCCCTCCTTTCCCCAAATCAGCCGTTGTGAGAATCGATTCTGCATCAAGTCTGGAGCGGACCAGCTAATATACCAGTGAATCACTCAGTTGGTTACCATTCCCTTAAATGGGGAATGCCATTTTGTTAGGAATGGGTATTGGATTTCAATTCTGTCCAACCAAATGGCATGGACCACTCCAACACTAATTCTAATTCCTACAAATCAAATGGACCCTTAGAGGATGAACTAAGAATTGCCAATTTGCCATACAACATTTTACAAAATGAGGAAGTGCCATATTTTTCATCAGTTGAAGTTCTAAAATAAATAGAAAAAAGGAAAAAAGCAAATCAAATTTCAGGATCCATTTGGTTCGTGGGAATAGGGGTCTGGAATCAAAACAAAATGGGTCATTCTGATTTCATTCCCATTCTTGCTGGAACGGAATTCCCTTATCCTCCCTTAGGAGTGAAATTCCATTCCATTCCATTCTCATTCCAATTCCAAGAGATTTTGATTCCAATTCTGACTATAAACTAAAAAAACCCTCAATGTTTGTTTTCTGAATTATTATGAAACATATATAATATTTTTTTTTTGGACTGACATATACATACTACAAGGGCCCATTCAGTTTTTGAAGTCATTTACCTGGCTAAATTCATTCACCATGTAAATTTTTCCCAAGTGCATTTAGTAGGGTTGCAATCAAATCGAGCTCTAATTGAATAGTTTTCACTTGAGTTTGGTTAGGCTCAATTAGAGTTCGATTTTACTTTACTGAAATCTCAAGGTAAGCTCAATTAGTCATTTGAACTTGAGCTTAACCAATAAAAAGTTCAGCTTGAAAACTCACAAGCCTGGCTATAAAAATATATTCATCTTTGATCTTTTGAGCTGAACTTATGCTCATTGAATATTTAATCGAATCGAATTTGAACCAGCAAATAAAGTTTGAGTCGAACTCAAACCTAATAGTATTTTAGTCAAGACATGTCAAAATTCAGTTCACGTCATCTTGATTGCACCCCCCTAACATTTACCCATATTATTTTGATCAAAAGTATTTTCTAGGTAAATTAAACAATTGACCATTTTTACCCATAAGTACGAAAGTTACTAGCCCACCTAAAAGATGATACGTGGGGAAAAGAAATTTATTGTGGTATTTTGCTGGATTTTCATAAAACAATATATAATATTTTGCAGCATAGAAAAATTTGACAATAATCAAGTTATCAACATATGAAAATTAGTTTATTTAAATACTTTCAGAAATAAAACGGGTTGGTCAATTTGTCTAATTTCCACTTTATACACTAGCACTTTGTTTGATTTGATAGAAAATAAGAGAGAAACAGAGAGTCAAGGGAAAATTAAAAATCCTTGGGCTCAGTTTGGAAAGAGTTCAAATATGAATATGTACAACACAAATACATAAAAAATACGAGGTTGTGCGCTCTACATATTTATATTTGTACTCCTTCCAAACTGAACCTTAGGCTGTGTTTGGTTGCAATGCAAATTTATTTGCACTAATAGAAATGCATGAGAGTGCAATTGTAAAAAACACAAATTCTTATTTAATTTTGTTTTGGATTTTATTTTATTTTGCTTCATGTCTTAATTTACTTCATTTGTACTGCAATCAAACAAAATAAGCTAAAACTTGAAACAAAAATATGTCAGAATTTACACTCAAATCATTTGCACTGTCATGGTTTTGCATCGGTGCAAATTTATTTGCATTGCAACTAATCACAGCCTTAAGAAATTTCTTTCAACTCCCCACTTCTCTCTTATTTCCTATAAAACCAAGCATAGCCTTTATGCTCATTTTATAGATACTAGTAATTTAGTACATGCGTTGCACATGAAAAAACTTTCTTCATATTAATTACTTGAGTTTTAGATATATCATAGTTAAGATAGAAATTGAAAATTAACAAAAGTAACAATATGCTTAAAGTTGGATCATTGACGCACTATCTAGATAAGAAAATAGCATTGCTTTTGGATTAGTTTTAAATTAGGGAAAATTATAATAAGAGCCAATTGTACATTTAAAACTAGGCTACAAGTTGGTCTATAAACGGTAAACCAACATAACTTTGACAATCGGCTCTACATTTCAAATTATAAAAATGCTCGTCATGTCATCAGAGGCTTATGTGGTTGTCACCGATATGGGACTATTAATCCATGTTGGACACAACAAAAAGCTTATAATAAAATTGTCCATTTATGTTGGGTGATTGAAAAGTAAAAAAAAAAAGGGTTTTAATCTCTCTCTCTCTCTCTCTCTCTCTCTCTCTCTCTCTCTTACACACACACACACACACACACCCATTATTTGCTCAATGACTATGTGATTTCAAAATAAATAAAAATGGTTTTTGGTTTCTGTATTTAGGTTTTCTATATCAATTTCTCTCATTCTCTCCCTCTCTCTACCTATCGTTCTCCCCTAATCTCTCCCATTCTCTTTCTTGGTCAATTTCTCATTCTCCCTTAATTTTTATCAATTTCCTTTAGTTTCTCTCATGCCCCCTCTCTCGTTTGTTTTATTTTCTTACACACCTATATGGTATTAATCATATTGTATAAAAGAACATGAGACCAACTTAGTATGGTTAAAAAATTATTACACCAATTTGATAAAAATTCACAAGAAACTCTTAGCTATGAAATTTACGCAAACTGGAGAATGATAGAGATTGAAGGAGGAGATATTGGCTGAGAGGGAGAGTGAGAGAGAAGAATGAGAAAGATTGAGGGGGAATAATAGAGAGAGAGAGAGTGTGAGGTTTTGATTTGGTTATAGACAAAGCTGAGAATGGGAGAGATAGAGGGACTGGGAGATCGAGAAATGACTGTGAGAGTGAGAGAGAAGGGAGGGAGATCAAGAGACAAAGGGAGTGGGAAAGAAACTGAAAATGTAGAGCTGGTTATTAGAGTTTTGTTGGTTTCTAAACCAACCTACAACTTAATTTTAAATGTACAACCAACTTTGACTATAATTTGCCCTTTAAATTATATATTTCATTTACATTATATAAAATATTTTTTACTTTCCACACTTAATTTTTGTTTGTATCATTTGACTCAAACCACTAATCCACCATCTAAAAATATAAATTGTTTGATTTCTACGTTGACATTAAATTTTGTATTACATTTCCATCATTGATAAAATTATTTCTTATATATAAAACATATTTTTGTTTAATATAATGAATGCACAATATTAGAGATGTACCCAATATTTTATTTTTTATAAATATATAACTTAGATATGTGCCCAAATTTTTTTTTATCTTTTTTTCATTTTTTATTTTTGTGATTCTTTGTATTTTATATTATTAAAAGTTTTATTATTTGACTATGACATTATTTAATTTCTAGGTAGATTTTGAATTTGGCATTCCATAGTTATTTATTTTAATTTTTTATTATTTAATTATGACATTATTTATTAATCCATTTGACTCCAAATGGTCAAATTGCTTGCCCACCACCGGGAGGGAAGAAAAATGGTTTTGTTTTTAAATTACTTTTCAAAATATTTAATTTTATACTATTAAAATTAATATTATGGATTTAATTAGAAGAAACTAATGATGAGAAAAATATATCTTAAATATAGGATTTAATGAGAAAAAATAGGAAAATATTTTTATTTCCAATTGGTTTTAAATTTTGCATTTCATTTCCATCATTAATAAAAACATTTTTTATTTATCATACTTATTATTGTTTAATATGCATGTTAAAAATATTCCCAATTTTTTTAATTTCTATTTTTTCATTTTATCTATTTTTTTTATTAATTAGTCATGGAAACATGGATTAACCCATTTTACCCAAAATTAATTTCTTACCACCACCTAGATGAAAACACTATTTTTGCTAGGTAGATTTTAAAAGTATAATCTTTTATGTTATTGAAATTATTAATTTATTAAGTATGAATTTAATTAATAGAAATTAATGATGAGAATAAACAAAAATGACTTAAATATATGATTCAATGAACATGAATGCAAGTTAATAATTTAAATGTTGGATTAGATGAGAGAGAATTGAATGAATTGAATATCTTTAAATTACCTCTTTTCAACTCATTTAGTATTAAGAACCAATTACCCTATTTGCCCTCATTTTTTTATCAGTAAATTTAAATATAGATGGGGTAATTTTTGTCCTTAGAAAATTACAGAAATATTCTTGAGGCCATTTGTTCTTTTTAAACTAATATAGATTTATGTTAAGTATTGTAACACCTAACATATTTCTTGATATCATATATGCATAGTTCTAATAAATCAATGAACTCTAGTTCGCAACCAACTACTTAGCTCCTTAGCTTGTGGCAATAACCCTGAAAAACAAATGAAACATTTCATAGAGGTTGGATTAGCTGAATTAAACTGCTTTGAATAAGTAATTAGGCGCACATCTGGGAGGAGAGGTGCGCCCGAGATCACATCAGCCCCACATGCACACCTCAGCCTGCGTGAACATCTCCCATACTTGTCAATTGTCACTGGGAGATGTTCTCAATACATAGTTTTGGATATTCTGTGGGGCACAACCTGTGGGGCGCCAATGTGAATTTGGTGAGCAGTGTTTGGTGAAAATTCTGGAAGGCCCATGTTGGTTATCATTTAGGGGGAAAAACCTTTCGAGTGAAACTTCTTCAAAGTAACTCAAACTCCTTAAGCGTGTTCGGTTTGTCAATAGGTTTATTTTAAGTAAATAACTTATTATGTCTTGCTTTATTCAGGGGGCTGCTTAATAACAGCTGAACTGGCTGAACAGGTTGACTTATTACTCTATCTTTTAGTCTTAGGCTGCATTTGACATTCCTTATTTTAAGGACTTATCTCCTTTTTATAGTTAACTATGAACACTGAATTTTTAACAGCAATAAAGAGGCAAGTCCTTAAAATAAGGAATGCCAAATGAGCATTAGTGAATCTATATCTATATATTAAAATAGAATGTGCCAAGCTGGCACTTTCTTAATTTCCGGTTATTTTTGAAAATCACTTATTTATTTTTGGTTGTTTTTGAGAAGCATTTATCTTTTTTTCTTTTTTTTTTCATTTTAAAATTGAACAAAATAACTCAACCAGCCAATAAGCTCTAATACCCTTACTCCTCTCATTAACCCACTCTTCTCTTTCTCATCAACTCATTTAATTATCTCTTCTCATTAATTATGTCATTAACTCTTTCCCCTGCCATCATCATTACTCCGTTAAAATTCCAAAAATTCATTAACTTTGTATATATCTATATCCATTTCAATTTAACTATAATTTTATATACATTAGATATATTTATATTAAATTATAATTATAAAAAACTAATTATACTGAAATGGAGATATTCATTGATATATTATTAGGCTAAATAATCTACTTTAATTTAAAAGATAATTAATTAAGTAATTTTTATGTTTCAGAATAAATATTATTTAATTCACTCAACAAATAAAACCATTGTTTTAAGACTTGAGGCTGAATAGTTTTTGCCTCTAGGTCATGGGTCAATGATTCAAATTTCCGGGTTGGATAAATTAAACCATGACACATCATCCGTCTATATATGTATAACATGATATAATATAATTACATTTTTTATGTGTATGTGTATATATTATTTTAGGTTCAACTTGTACCTTTATTATTTTTTTAATAAATAAAAGAGCCAAAATTGAAATTTGAGACCACAAAATGAGTTTTTGTATAGTGGGGTTGCAAAGATCGAAAAGTTACCCGAAAAAAAAGAGATCACCCCAATTAGACAAATGAGCAAAAAGTTGAGTCCTCTAAAAGTTTTCAATACATTGTATATTGCAATCCATAACCCAATGACTAGGTTAAAAGGGTCAATGGTTCAACTGCTTAAGTTGAATAGGTTTTGACCAAACCAATTGTTTTTGACAAAATAGTAGGTTTTAGGAAACCTAGAATTAGAAATAGGGCCTCAGTGATGGCTCAAATGATTTAATCATCTAAGTCAAAGACAAGTTGAAAACATTGAATAAAACATCATAAAAATTACAATCCATTTATATTCATTTGAAATAATAAAATTAATTAATATAGTAAAAATAAATTATTAAATTACTTAAATGAGATAAAATATTTATTAGTTATTATTATTATTGATAAAAATATTTTTATTAATATAATAAAAACCAATAAATTAATAAAATGTAATAAGATAAATAAACTAAAAATTAATACAAAACTAATACAAAATTATCTAAAAAACATTAGTTTTATAATTAATTTTTACTAAAACAAACTTAAATTCCATTGAAAATTAATACAAATTTATTAATCTTAAGTATAGTTTGACTAATTTAAAGTCAATTTAAATCATATTTAATAATAGGGAAATTATAAAAAAAAACTTCTTGTGTTTTCTAACAATCCTATGAACCTCCCCTATATATGTTTTGACCTTAACAAAACCTTCCATATTGTTTTGAAAAAATGTGCATATATTTTCCTTAGTTAGCATTTGAAATAGAAAAGTTGATGTAATGCATTGATTATATTTACATACCAAATTTAACTTTAACCAACTTTATTCAGAAATAATTACAAACTAAAAAATTATTTGTATCTAAAAATAATACAAAATTAATTACAAACCATACAATTTTAAAAATTAATAAAAAATAGCATTACAATACAAAAAAAAAATACAAATTTATCTATTGCATAGGAAGTTAGCCACTCTCACTAAAATATCTCTTGAATTGTGATGAAATAAACTAGAAATAACCCAAAAGTATGCTTGAATTGGACTTAGATGAACACTATTTAATTGGAAATGTGATAAAGCTCTTTTTTCAAATTTTCTTAATGCATCGCATGAGCCCTGACTAATAAGATAATTAAACAATAAAATATTCGAAGGTATAGTAATTAATCAACCCAATTTCAGTTTCAACCACGAGGAGATCACAACCTCGTTAATAATTTATTCACTAAAAGACAAAGCATTACTGTTTTTTTTATTATTTTTTGGACAACTAAGCATTACGTTATTTAGTTTGATCATTTTAGGCGTTATCAGATGGACTCTTAGACTAATTTAAGTATTAAAGCTATTTTATAGATGAGAAACCTAATTTACCTTTTTATTTTTATTTTTTTTACTACTGATGGTCAGTTGATATCGGTAGACTTATCTTTAGCAAACCAAATACATCTTTAATTGTTGTATGACAATGTTAGGGTGACTACTTTGGCCCTAAAATTTTCACAGAGAACTACTTTATTGACTAAAGACAAATCAATAAGCAATTATTCAGCCAATTTAACTGTTTGAATGAACTCTACAAAGAAATATGAGGTCGTTTTCTTGTCCAATTTACACAAAGGTTACAGTTCCAACACCAGTGAAAAGAAACATGTGAAGACTCAAAATCCAACCCAGTCTCAAGAATCCATTCTAGTTGAATTGTTATTTTGGATCAGGTCAGGTCTGGGACCCAAGTCAGCCCAAGGTGTTTACTCTGAAACCAACAGAATTAATTAAAATGGGCCTGGCTAGACCCTGCTAGACCATGAAGAAAAATGTTATCTTAATTGGTGTCAATGGGTACAGTGTTACCCGACCAACATTTTGATGGAGAATTTCAAACAAAGCTTCTCATTATTGGGCCCTTTTGTTGGCTTCGACTTCCTCTACAATTGGGGTGCTAAAATGATAGAGCAAATGGTAATCGTATATTTGGGCTTTTTGCCATGAAAAGCTCAGCTAAAGCCTTACAAAACAGAGCCTTTGTTTTGTAATTTAAAAATGTAATATATATTCGTATTATTAATTTTTTGGGCTAAAGAAAAGGAAGAGAATTATATTAAGGGTCTATTTGGTTTACAGTTGGAATTGGAATTGGAATCAAAATTCTTTGGAATCGGAATTAGAATGGTCTATTTCCATAGTCTGTTTGGTTCAAAAAAGAATGGAAATGAAAATTAGAATAAGTAAGAATGTGATTTCATTCCCAAAAGAAGGATAGGGAATGACCATTCCCTCATATGGGGGAATTCCATTCTAGCGGGAATGAGAATGAGATAACGATTTCATTCAACCAAATAGTTGGATTCCGATTCCAAACCCCTATTCCTGCAAACCAAACGTGACATAAGCTTTTAAACATAATTACATCATATCATTTTAAGGGAATTGGAAGTTAAACTGCCTAGAAATTGCCTCATTAGAACAAATCTCGAACTCAACTTTTGTCCACCCTCACCCTATTTTCTTATGATTCAGCCCAGCCCCATGAGAACTGGGGCTGCCCAGCCAGGCCTGGAGGCATAAGTCCCAACCCAGTACACAGCTTTCACATAACAGCTTTTGGCTATGCAAAATGGTCCCCATATGGTGTTTAGTGAAAAACTCAAAAAGTGTAAGGTGGGCATTGTAAAGATGGTCTAAACCTAAAAATCCAAGGGACTAGTTCACCTATAAGACAGAAAAGGGCGAAGGAAGGGAGGAAAATGTAGCCGGACCCGGAGGGGCTGCCTACCAATGTAATTCAAAGGAATTGGAATTCTGGTGATGAGAGGGAAGTAATGGCAGATGAAGAAAAGGGGTGATATGGATGATGAAGAAAGAGAGGAAATGACTGACATCAAGGTGATGGAGCAAGAGTGGTCACAGTCTCCTTGAAATGGATGGGAAGCACTTATTTATAGGTTTTTGGTGTCCAATCCAAAAGTTTCTTAAGTTGTGCTTCACCTTCTAGAATGTTATTTTTACACATTTAAAACATGTGTTTAAATCTCTTTCTAGAATTATCTTGTTAATTGTTATTTTCATGTTTATCATTTTGTTATTTAAATCACATGCTTATTTCTATTTTTGGATGTGTTTAATTGGCTTTGTTTCTAGAATGTTCACTTATTGTGCACATCTTATATATATATATATTAATAGGAAATTGATGCTCTCTGCATCCAGGAAATGGAATCTATTCATGCGAATAAATTCCATGTGAGAGTAATTATTACACTAATTTAATTATTTAATTATTACAGTAATTTAAAAAATATAATTAGTGATTATAATTAATAATTAGTGTTACTATAAATATTTGTTAATAACTGGATATTGACTTTAATTTTACTTTAAATTAAAATTATAAATATTGTTATTAAAAAATACTGTTAATAAATTTAGTAACCCTGTTTTAATAATTACTGATTATTACACTAATTTAATAAATATACAATTAGTGATTATAATTAATAATTAAAAATGTTATTAAAAGTATTGTTATTTATTATTTAATAAAATATTATAATTACTGACTATTATTGATAAATACTATTAATTTAATTTAATTTTGATAATTACTAATTTAATAAATATTGTTAATAAATCCTACTCATAAATTTAATAATTATTGTTATATTAAAAATAACTAAATATTATGATTAAAACTATCATTAATGATTATTTAATTAAATAGTATAATTACTTACTATTATTGATAAGTGTTGTTAATAACGTTCTGACAACTAAAGGTTCAAACAGATGGCCCGTTATGACAAAAAAAAATTATAAGCAAAAAATTACAGAACTGTTATGACCACTGGTTTTCGGGTCAATGGTTTGAACAGACAATCCGTTTTGACAACAAAATAGGCAAAAAATTGAGTTTGTGAGGTTCATAAAGTAGTATCATACGTGTTATGTCATTCGAGCATCTGACTCATATGACTCGAAAATGGAACCGTTCTGGCCACTGGTTTTTGGGTCAACAGTTTGATCATTCGGTTCGAATAGATAGTCCATTTTGACAACAAAAAATTACTGAACTGTTCTAGTCACTGGTTTTTGGGTTGACAATTCGATCGTCCGGTTTGAACGGACAACCCATTCTGACAACAAAAATTATAAGTAAAAGATTGAGTGTGTAAGGTCCATTGAGCAGTATCATACATGTTATATCATTCAAGTGTGTGAATCATATGACCCGAAATGGAATCGTTCGATT
This sequence comes from Nelumbo lutea, assembly GCF_056320005.1. Classification (NCBI taxonomy): domain Eukaryota; kingdom Viridiplantae; phylum Streptophyta; class Magnoliopsida; order Proteales; family Nelumbonaceae; genus Nelumbo; species Nelumbo lutea. The sequence continues at coordinate 44,149,282 of NC_142688.1, forward strand.
TGAACAGATGGACCGTTCTGACAAAAAAAAATTAAAAGCAATAAAAAAATGGCCAAAACCATTGAATGGGTCAACGAATTGACGATTCGACCACTCGGGTCAATGGGCCATTGACCGATTCAACGGTTTTTGGTCAGGGACCGGTATTGGGGTAAAACGGAATTGGTTGCCTGGACAGTTCCCTATTAAAAAAAAACAACAAAAACAATCTACCCATTCGTACAACAAAAATTACAGGCAAAAAATTGAGTGTGTAAGGTTCATTAAGCAATACCGTATGTGTTATGTCATTCGAACATATGGCTCATATGACCTGAAAATGAAAATGTTATGGCCACCAGTTTTGGGGTTAACGGTTTGATTGTTTGGTTCAAAAGGATGGTCCATTCTGACAAAAAAAAAGGATAAAATGAATTCGGTTGCCTAGATGGTTCCTAGTTAATAAAAAATAAAAAAATGGCAAAAACCATTGAACGGGTCAATGGGTTGATGGTTCGATCGCTCGGGTCAATGAATTGTTGATCGATTCAACGTTTTTGGCCAAGAACCAGATCTTTGGGTCAATGGTTCCATTCCATCTCCTACGAAGCAGGGCCCTCTACTAGTGTTTATTATTATTCAAGAATGCTCTTTTGGTTTTTAGAATTTTCATTTCCTAGTTGTGTGTATATTAATTTTGTTATTGTGCTGCAATGTTCATAGTTAGTAAAATGGACCATATTGACCCGGGTTTGGGTTGGCCGAGTTGCGTACCATCCTATTACAGGAAGAATATGCTTTAACCCACTTTCCTATGAAACTAGAGCCCGTTTGGGAGGGCTTCTATATTTTTGCTTGAGCTGGTGCATAGAAGTAACAATGATTGACCATCCGTGTTATGGATAAGTTACTTGAGTAGCTTCATTCAACAGCCATGAAAACAAGGATCAAAGTATTAATATTGGATATTGTATTGAATAACTTAGATATGGATATAGATACAAATATATTAGAAACATATGGATGCAGATGAAGGATATGGAAATGCTTGAATGCGTTAGGGAAATTTATACAAATCATGTAAATATATTAATAATACTAAATCTAAAGTTAAATTACACATGAGAAATGCACACTGAAATAGATTATATAAAAATAATTATTACAATCAATAATACCCAGACTATAGCATGCACACATCATACAATACTTATTGTTCTATTTTAATTTTTATTAAATTTTTGGAAAATTCATTTATTTACTAATTTTATATAATTAATAACCCGATTTTTTAAATAATAATTGTGTTATCATTTTTAACATATAATTTATATGTAAAATAAAAATTTAAATCATTTAAGGTTGATAGCATAAGTTATTTTTATAATATTTAGTATTTATTTCAATTTTTATAATTATAATTTTTTATTTTTATCAAAGTTCAAAAACAATCCAAAAATTATCAATATATAATTCTGTAAAACTAGGCATTGTTACACTTCCATATCGATGAGCAATGTTCAAAATTTTGTCACGTATCAGCCTATATTGGTTGATATGTATCATATCGATGGATTATTGGTACACAAAATACGAGTGTTTCAAGGTTGTGACTTATTTTAGGGGGTAGATAGCCCTAAAACCTACCCCTTGACCTATTATTCAAAAAATCTAAAGAAAGAAATGTGTGCATATGGTTCAAAGTACCAATACACCCTTCGTGCCATATGAGGGTGTATGGATACTTAAAACCTTGTTAGTGAGTATTGCACTAACAACTTGATATGAAGGCGTATTGCACTAATACACATGAGTCATGGGCTACATACCCAGTTGTGGTGTATCCCATATCCATAGTCATGGATATTGCTACAATATGCCCCATAATGGGTCGGGGTGATGATGAAAAATTGAACTGAGCCGATGAGGCCAAACAAAAAATTTTGGTTAACCAAACCGATCGGTTTGGTTTCGGTTAGGTATTTTTGAAAAACTGAAGGTACTGGTTATGTTTTGGTTAATCAATATAAAAAATCGATAGTTAATCGAGCCAACCGGTATCCATATACATATATACATATATACATACATACGTACATACATACATACATACATACATACATACATACATACATATATATATATATATTATATACTTATGTATATTGTATATTATATATTTTTTATATTATCTATATATTATAAATGAACATATATGCATTATATATATTGATGGAGGATGATTTGACCTGACCCCTTGAGACAATGACACGTGGACCTAACTCAGCGAGCAACAGCTCAGCACCGTAGCCTGACTGTGACTAAGTAACGAGCCTGTAGGACAGCTCGCTACGTCATAGCTCGCTATAGGGGGAGCTCGCTATAACGCGAGCTCGATGTCTCCCGAGTTACCGAAAGGGAATACTCCAAGACTATCCCAACTCGCGAGCTAGGGTAACCAGCTCGCTCCAACACTTAGGTAAAAAAACTACCCCAAAGACAACTTTGAGAAGGGGCACCTTGAAGTACCCCTAGGAGCACGCGACAGGATAGCTCGCTACAAGGTAGCTCGCTACTACTGCGACGCGATGCTTTCAAGAAGCTTCTATCTAACAAGACCGTACCCGTCAGATTGCACCACGTCTCTTGACTGATGGTGCAGTCCTTGCCCATTCAACAGACTGTACCCATGTTTCTCGGCAGATGGTGGCATGCCTGTCCTCCCGGGATGTGTCACCCATCCAATTGGGTAGTACCCTGCAACGGTCACTTGCGCAGCCCTGGCAGGTAACGACTGCAACAGAAGCCTAGTGGCGGTTACGCCCGATTTGACAAGAACGCCTATATAAGAGCTCCCTAGTTAAAGGGAAGCTCTCTCTCAAACATCTGAGAACCAATCTGAAATTTACTTGCTCTCGAGCTAATCTTGAGAATTCAGTGATCTAGCGTGACCTACACTCTTAGCCTCTTTACACTCTTACACTCTTACTTTCTTCCCCATCGTTCTAACTTAAGCTTCGGAGTATTCCGGCCAGGCAAATCCCTTGGGAATCCTTCATCTTCTCCTTCTTAGGTGCCGTCCATTGCCAGGTAGGAGCTAGTTAACAACCAGCTAGGAGTGTCCGAATCGTGCTGCATCATTTGGCACCGTCTGTGGGAAATGCTTCAAAAAGCCTTCCACTAAGCTTTTACAGTTTCCTTTTCTGAAAACTTAGCATTCATGGCTTCCTCCAGCAATGCCGGACGTTGTGCCAACTAGAACGCTTCTGGGGAGCAGCCCCAACTTCCTACTGTCTGTATTGGGCAGTTCACCGTCTCCCTCTCCGTGGATGGAGTCCCCAGTTTGAACGTGCCTCTCACTGTGGCACCCGCGGTCGCTCCACTACCTTCCACAGTTGGAGCAACCTTTGTTGAACCCTCGGTTGTGCCCTTAGCGACAAACCCGAACCAGTTAGAGGACTTAATGCAGTGCATGCAAACCATGCAAGCTCAAATGCAACAATTTCAATAATTCCAATTCTACCAACAACAAGTGCTGCACCATAAACTTCATTGAAGAAGAAGATAAAGAATGCCCCTCTCTTTTGATGAGCATAATCAAAAGTTCATCTCTTATAATGTAAATCTTCAATTTACATGTCTTAGTTTCTATTTCCTATATGAGATTGTAAAAGGAAATTTCCAATTTATCATGACCGCAAAATGAATTCCATCCCCTATTGTGATTTGGTAGCTTTAGCTTCAAAAAATTTCAAGGAGTCTCTCTTTTTTCTTGTTTGGTTTGCAAATTTGAAACAGCAGAACTAAGAGGCAATGCCCTTCACATCTTTAATTAGACTGCAAAATAATTGTACAAGTTCTTCATGGCTATAGGGTTTCCACTACTTCGGTGGATCAAGTTTAGGTTTGGTGAATTTTATAAGAATATATTAAGAGACAGAGAAATAGAGAGAGATAGATAAGAGAGAATGGTGGAGGTTGTTGTTGGTGGATGAAGGGGAAATTGTTAACGGTGACCGGCGGGAGGGGGAGGTGCATATAATTGGTTACACAGCGTGCTCAACAGCTTTTGGTGTTCAAATCATCCAGACTCGGTTAAAGTGTCCGCACATGTAAAAACTGTTAGGATAAGACGCTGAGGTGGACATGTGTAATTGGCTCCACAGCCCACTCAACACTGTGAGGTGTTCACCTCAATGCTTTTCCCGTTGCTAAAGAATTCAAATCAGCTCCCCACAAGACTGCAGCCCAGAATGTCCCATAGCACATCCCTACCATGGTGCCATGTATTTAGAACATCTCTCAATAATAATATCAGAAATAATGATGTCATCATTGGAAGATATTTTCAATATATAGTGGGATATATTGTGGGTCGTTGTGGGGCACACAGTCTTCTAGGGGGCTGATTTTATCTCATTGCTAAAAGTCTCAAAGTTACATTGCAGTTCACCACATGCTCAATACCATGGTTTTTAAAACCAGATCGTACTGAACGGTCCGATTAGAAAAACCGGAAATCGGTCAAGTCCATTTCACCCGAATACCGTCATTTTGTCAAAAAAAATACATTGATTTAGTTAATAAACCATTGAGCGAAACAATCAAATTGTTCAAACCATTCCACGGTTTTGACTTTTTTTTTAATTTTTTTTTTTTTTATCTGAATGAGCCATTCATTCGATTCTAACGATCGGACCGTTCAACCTTGCTGAACACTCTTCCAGTGAATATTCAAAGGCCACCATCACACACCGAGACTGCTTTCTTCCAGCTTCAGTCTCGACAGATCCGAGAACCGAGAACGTGCCAAGATGCTTTTCTTGCGTAGCAACTAGCATAAGTACAATTAGGCAGTTTCTATTCTAACCCGGTTTTCAGTTTTGATTGGGTTAGGACTGGGACAGGTCAATCATCCACGAACCAAACATGCTCCAAATTTATTGCTAGCGTACTTTAGATAATTAGATTTTACATGCATCACAATTCACAAGGGGAAAGGCTCAAGGGCCCACCATGTCCTGGGTTCAATGACAATCTACCTAAATAATTTCACCCATCGTGACCCACCATTCATGATGGACCGGTGGGCCCACATTGACAGTTCATCGGTTGGTCATGATACTTGATAATTAGGTTTTGGATGACCATCATATATAAGACCATGCTCATTTAATGATGGATGGTGGTTAGCTAATTCTTCAATGAGCTTTCACCTGTTCACGCGTTCATGCACATGAATTGCCTATAATCACCCCACTTTCCTTCCCAATATGTAGGCTTTTTTTGGTAGTGAGAGAGATCTGGATCACCGTTCACGAGATGAAAAAGAGCCCACTAGCTGGATCAGCTAGCCTGGTCCATTACATATCACCATTACGTTGAGCTGTTCGGTACGACCTAGTGTAATCCATTTCTAGGCGGTGCAATTTGAGTGGATTTGGGTTGGGCTTTTTCTTGAAACTTGTATGGGCCCAGTTTAATGCCCGATCACAAAGCAATGTAAAATATTGATTCGGGGTAATTCAAGTTGCACCCCATATAAGCCGTGGATATGAAATGTGTTTTTTATGAGTTATTTGAACTTAGATTCATGAAAAATTAAATTTGGTTCGATATAAATTAAGCTCTGAATAGGGTTGCAAATAAGTCAGATCAGATTCTATTCGAATCTGATACTGATCCGTTAAGAGGTGGATTCGGATATTCCTCTTGCTCTTAATAAATCGGGTTGGACCGAAAAAGCTGATCCGTTACTTTAATGGATCGAAATTGGATATTGGCTGATTCGATCCGCTGTGATCCGATCTGATCCATTAATTATGAAATATTATATTATTTATATTATATATATTTTATATATTATTTATATTATAGAATATAAATATAATTCTAATCGAATCATATCGGGCATCTAATACATTCGAATCATGCTTTTGAAAATCTAATGAATTCTTATCGGATTTAGATTAGTCGAATTTTCTTAATGGATTGGACTGGATACGCCCTTACTGAATCTGATTCGAACCATTTGCAACTCTAGCTCTGAGTTAAGTTTGAGTCCATTCAAGCTTGACTCATGAAACTTGCAAGTTTTATATGCATAATTTTTAATTTTTTATATGAAGGTTTGCATCATTATCAAGCTCAGCTTGAGCTTATATAATATATAATATTTTTAGTTTTTTATTTTTTTAAATGAGGCTTGACTCACTATCAAACTCAAGCCAAGCCTAAACATATAAACTCTTAAGTCAAACCCAATACAAATTCATGTTTTTAGCTCAATTTGAGCTTGAGCTAAAGAATAAGACCTAAAGAAGAATACAATGAAATCCAAAAGAAAATTAAACCGAAATTTGCATTTTTTTTATTTGTACTCCCATACATTTGTATTAGTACAGATAAAATTGCATCACAACCAAAACAGTTATGTTTTTTGGCCAAGCAAGCTTGAATTGCCTAAGACTGTGTTTAGTACAAATGCATGGGAGTGTAAATATAAAAAGTGCAAACTCTTGTTTAATTTTGTTTTGAATTATACTTTGTCCTGCTTCATGCTTTACTTTACTTCGTTTGTAATGCAATCAAACAAAATAAACTAAAATTTGAAATAAAAAATTAGATCAGAATTTATATTCAAATCATTTGCATTGCCATAGTTTTGCATCGATGCAAATTTATTTGTATTGCAATCAAACACAGCCTAATATTCAATTCCGCTCGATCGAATCCGCCCCAAACCCCAAATCCCAATCTACTCAATTCCTACTGCTCGCACCGCTATGTATTGTATGATAGACTATGTAACTACTTACCAGTGAACACTGTACACATGAGTCCCACATCTAAAAGAAAAGAATTTAACCAATTTTAAAATTTTCGAGAAACCTTTTTTGGCTGTCCATGTCAAACAGCATGTTCCAACGGTTTCTCTCCATGTGACACCTCAGTCAATACAGCAATTATTTCAGCACCGTGACTGTAGCATGAAGTTTAACAAATTGACGTGTCACAAGGAGGATGCTCTCGACAGCAGATATTTTCTTAGAGATGGTTTAACACACACCACCATTGCATGGGGAACCAATTCATGTGTGACGACGATCGACAAGGATGGCTATTCTAAGTCATTGCTCCTCTCATATGAAAATTAATACTTATATGATGTCATATTTATTAGGGGTGCAACAATTGGTTTAATGAGGTTGAGAATTTGTTAAAATTTCAACGTGTCCAAACCTGAATCCGAGCTCGATGTAGTTTAATTTCCTTAAATTGAATAACTCAATTTGTTATGGGCCGGGTAGTCCCACTATTGGTTTGACCCGGTTAGTTTTTTATCGGATTTGGACATAATTTTAAGCTTGTAGGTTCGGATTTGATATTTTTCATATAAAAATTAAAATTAATTGTATAACCACAATTTGTATATTTATCCTTTATTTGCATACCCTTATATTAGTAATATATAATATAGATAGATAATAATTCCTAAACTGGGCTCGGGCATTCTGTTAATAAAGAAAAAAAGCTTGGCACAAATCCGGCATGGCCAGCCCGTGAATGGGTCTGCGAATGTCCATCATCCAGGTCTGGAATTTGAATCTATACCTGAACAGGATTCAAAATGTCGAAACATTTAGGCTGCGTTTGCAAGCGGTGTAAATACAAAATTCCATTGTTGAAAATAAAAAACGTTCAAATGTATCAGCGTAAAAAGCAAACCGGCTGAATGTATGTTTTACACTCTTGTGCGTTTTGCAAAACGGTGTAAAATCATCGGCATACAAGTATATCTGGCAAGCGTCCATGGAGACATCACCTCTACAGTATTGAACAAATTCATAAAAGATGTTGGGGTTGTTCCCCGTAGCTAGTGTTGAAGAAGCCATTTTAAGAGTCATTAGAGACAAGGGAAGGGAGGAGGTTGAACAGATTTTTCTCGATCTTGGCACAATGAGAACAAATAGAGAGAGAGACAGACAGACAGAAATAGGGTCATACAAGGATTGAAACCATGGTGGAAACAGGTGGGTTCTGGCGAAGATTGAAACACGGCGTTGAGAGAGTAGTTTTTCGAACGAGAACAGGGACGTTACAATTTGAAAAGAGTACATACAAAATAATATAAAATACAATATTTTGCACTCTGCATATTTGTTTTTGCATACTTATATTTATGCGCCAAACCCAAACCCAACGAACCGAATGTTCTGCTCCAACTTTTTGCCATGGTTGGGTCATTATTATTCATGAATATATATACTCGATTGATTACTCGACTAGGAAACTAGGAAGTCGGACCCGTCTAAACCCAAAACTATTGACTCGGATCCGGACCGGCCGACATGGCACTAGTAGTTGGCCCGGCCGACCTCCAGTCCTATTTTTAAACTGTCTACCAACTAGCATTTAACTCAGCGGCAATCAGTTAGGTGACCTTCCTAATCGGATCAAACACTAATTTACTCTGTGGGACCCTTATCTTCTTTTGCACCAATGAATATTTAACACGTGAAGCAAGGCTTGCCTTTTGATTTCACGACCTGCCTGATTAAAAGTTTCTACAGTCTGTGAATTGTGATTAGTGAGTACTCCGAATGAAGTCAAGGGATTTTATTAGTCAACGGATTTGGTGGCTTGGATGGTAAGATTTGATTTTAAAGTAAAGGATATGATGGTCATTTTATGAAGGTAAAAGAAGAAATTTGTAATTTCTCCTGGACAGGGGGTACGATGAAGGTTTTCGCCTCTTTCCAAAAAGCGAGGCGTGCTGATTGTGAAAAGAGATCCCGCCGCGAATTATTTATATTTCCAGAAGGAGACGAAAAGAAAAGCATTCGAAGACTTCCTATAAGAAGAAGTAGTAGATGCCGGCATTTTGCAGAGAGAGCAAGAAAGAGTTCTTAAGTCGAATGCTAAAGACTCAGAAACCCCAGCCAAAGACTGAACTAGAGAGCGGAATTAGGGTTTCTCTGCAACGTCTTCGAGTCCATCCTCAACTTTTCCAGGTCATTAAGGACAAAGAAAACTGCAGTCTTTCGATTTGTTCATGTAATTGAAAACTTCTAGAGGCATTACTGTGCTTGGTTGAGTTGGTTTGTTGGATCTTGTATTGTTTTTACGTGAGTTGAGGGTATAGAATCTTGATTTGCGTGGACGGGGGTTCGAATTTGCTTGCTCTGTTTTCTTTTCTGTTTCCTCTGTTTTTGTATGTTACGAATTGCTTCTTTGGGATTTTGTTTTAAGATTTTGCGGTTGGTTATTATCGTTTCCCACTTTGCAAATTTTGCTCATTGACTTCTTTCGGTTTGGTTTTAGATTGTATCGATCTCTGGTTTCTTGGATTGGTTGCATACGGAACTAACCAGATTGGGTGCAGTTCAGGTCCTTTTTGTGGTTCGGTATATAGATCGTTTAAATGGTTTTGCGTAGGATATTTGTATCTACTGTTTTGTCTAGTCAAACAATTCTGTTTTTGATTGTTTCTTTCTGTAATATTAGCTTGCAATTGGCTTTTTTCTGCAACTATTTTGAAATCTATTGAGCATGGGGAATACTTAGGTGCCATTTTTCACAATATCGTTTCTTATTTGCCTCTGTGAATGGTTGTTCCCTTGTCATTTTTCTGTGAAAATGTTAATTGTTATCAATTAAAAAGAATAGTTTACCTTGGCACGTCATACTGGGCTGAAAGAGAGTTTCTTCTCTATGCTCGTACTTCAGTAGACGCTTTAGGCAACTTACTGCTGTGCGTGTGATCCAGTTGCTCCCAAATGAACACAATATCCCAATGTTCTTTTATTATCGTTTTTTCTACAGAACTTGATAAATTCATTGAGAATTCCACTCCTTTTGTGTGACATAATGAAATTGAGGAATTCCCAGACATATGTAATGATTTTTTTTTTCATTGATGGCAGTTGACTAATTATTGATTAAGATCAATTGGCAAGATGATTCAATTAGAAGTTATTGGTGTTCCGATGTCAACAACATTCTTCTTTTATCTCCTATAGAAGCTAACTACTAAAAAAAAGTCTCCTGTAGAAGCTATGGTGTTGTAATGTTAATATCATTCTTCTTTATCTCCTAACTCCATATATACTTGCGAAAAATAATAGTGGACTTATAAGTCTTACTGGTCATATATTCTCTTGCGTTTTTCTCTTTTTCTTTTCCATTTTTTTTCTCCTGATTTCTGATATTCTTTTATTTTTTAGTGTTTTCTGTTCTTTTGGTTACATATCTTGAATAGTTTCATGGTTTCAGGTATTCTTCTTGAGGTCTTCTTGACGTTGGACATTGTTGAATGAATTGGATGTGGTAGAAGACTGAGGTGGAGAAGAATAAATTAGGTTGATAATGACAGATTTGTTCTTTTTACTCTCGAGGATCCTTACCATCTTGGATGGTTATGGTCCATTTCTTTTTGGATGGCTAGTAACTGGATCATTTGGACTGCTAGCTGTTACATATGCATTCCTTAAGTGGCAAAGAAAGACATCGCTGAACTGGGTTAAAGCTGCTGCTAGAGCAAAGAAAAAAGTTTGGAAGAGATTGAAAGTTCCCCTATCGCCTCATACGTGGATAGAAGATTTTGCTTATGGTGAACAGCCTTCCACATGCTGTGTATGTTTAACTTCACTGGTGTCCCCTCAAACTGTAGGTGCAAAAGCAGCGTCACATTTTCCTCTTCATAGGTGCTCTGTTTGTGGTGTAGCAACCCATTTCTATTGTTCTCAGTTTGCAGTAAAAGATTGCAAGTGTGTGGCACAAGCCGGCTCATCACATCTGATGCACCATTGGTCAGAGCAGTGGGTTAATTTAGATGAGAATTCTGAGTTTTCTGCTTTTTGCTACTACTGTGATGAGCCATGTGGTATTCCTTTTCTTGATTCATCTCCCACTTGGCATTGCTTGTGGTGTCAACGCCTCATACATGTCAAATGCCATGCCAAAATGGCAAAAGAATCTGGTAATATTTGTGACTTGGGTCCCCTTAGAAGGCTTATCCTTTCTCCACTCTCTGTCAAAGAAGAGGATGGGGCAACTACTACCAGTGGAATGCTGAGTTCTATCACTAAAGAAATTATAGCTTCATCTGTCCGTGGACAGATTAGGAGAAGACGCCAGCGAAACAAAAATGGAAGCACTCGTTCTGCCTTTTATGAGGCCCCTAGCTGTAAAATGCAGGATGTTTCTGGTGCAAATACAACTCTTGGAAGTGTCCTTAATGGGCTTGTTGGTTTTGATAAGTCATCCAATGGAAAAAATAGTGATCACTCTTTCAAGAAGAATGGTAGAATGCCTAGTATTAAAGGTGCCAAAAATGGATTGGTGTGTAAAAATGGAGGAGGTAATAATATAGGTCATGTTGGGAGTTATAAATTGGTAGATTTGCCACAGGACACAAGACCTCTTCTTGTTTTCATTAATACCAAGAGTGGAGCTCAATATGGATCTTCTCTACGGAGGAGATTAAACATGCTATTAAATCCTATACAGGTGAATTTTCGGCCTAATATCATAGACTTCTCTTCGTTATTAGATTGCTTACTGACTGATATTTTGGATTATTCCTACTTACTCGGATCTCTATTTGTAGGATGTTAGATAAAATAGCTAATGGAACTTAAAGTAGGTGTATCCATTTTAAATATTGTGGTGATTGTGGAATGGCATAGTGTTGCTTGATATGTTTTCCCTAGATAACTTGTTAGTGTTGGCCTAAGAACTGACATTAAATTAAGAAGACATTGGGCTTATCACCTAAAAACTTTTAAATTGAATAAATGTTGATGTTGTAGGTCAGAGATTTAAGGTTCAACATTTTGTTTTAGTCCAGTTGTTTCAATTCATACTTAATAGCTTTATGTTCAAGGAAGTCTCATGTAAATAAGTAAATTTCTTTCTGGTATTTGATTTCTGTAGTCAGCAGTTTGAATAGAAAACTTGGTGTTCTGGGTGGTTTATCTTGATCTAGTCAACATGTCTTAACTTTCTCATTTAATCCTTCCAAGATTCAATGTTGTCATCATTAACTTCAAATAAACCTTTGATGAATCTTGATGTGTCTTCTGAGCATTCCCAGTGGATTGTGAAACATCAAATTCATTATAATGTCTTTATATAGGAAAATTAAACATCTTCCTATTTGCACTAAAGTTATCTTAGAAACGTAGAACTAGTTCCCTTTTGAATCTACTTTCAGTTCTGAGGTATGTGCCGCTGTTGGGAAGGTCTGTCTTGCTTTCTTGAGCATCTTTCTTGTGTGTGTGTGTGTGTCTATATGTCTATCTGTGTGTGTATAAAAATTGTTGTCCTTTCTGGGGTATAAACAAGTATATCATTATCTGACCTCAATCTTTCTGCAAGCACAATCTCTGTAAAATTCTTATTTATTAAGAGCTTATATATTTACTCTGTATTCCTCAACCTTTTTTATTGTCATAAATTTCCTTTCTATTGGAGTTTGGATATTATATAATTCATGGATTGTATTCATCGGATAACCATAAGAGCAATTTTTAAAATGGATGTAGTTTGTATATTGATTCATTCCCTTTTCAACTGAGAATCTTCAGAATACATAAATATATCATGTGTACTGATCTTAGCTTAATTTCATTGTGGTTAACTGCAGATTTTTGAACTTTGTCCTTCCCAAGGGGCGGAGGCTGGGTTGAAGTTGTTTGAATCTGTTCAGTATTTTAGGGTTCTGGTTTGTGGTGGAGATGGTACTGTTGCCTGGGTTCTTGATTCCATTGAGAAGCATAACTTTGAATCACCTCCACCTGTTGCTATACTTCCTCTAGGCACGGGAAATGACTTGTCTAGGGTTTTGCGGTGGGGAGGAGGTTTGTCTTCAGTTGAGGGTCAAGATTGGTTAGGTAATGTTCTTCATGACATCAATCATGCAGCAGTAACAATGTTAGATCGCTGGAAAGTTAATATCAAAGAAGAAAACCAAGAAAGTAGTCTCAGAAAAGTACAATCAAAGTTCATGATGAACTATTTGGGTATGCTTGTTGATATTATTACTGCTGTTGCTGTTTGTTACTTTTTTTTGCCAATTGTTACTATTTGTTACTTGAATCTGTTTAATTAATGATGGGTATTTTACTTATTTATTTATTTATTTATATATTATACAGGCATTGGCTGTGATGCAAAGGTTGCATATGAATTTCACTTGACTAGGGAGGAGAATCCTGAGAAATTTTACAGCCAGGTAGTGACCTTGTCATTATAAACTTAGTTATGTCTCTGGCCACATGCTTGCATATCTTTCTTTTTCCTTGGCATTTTTTATGTCCAATTTTGAGTGGCCTTATTTAGGCTCTGTTGCAGGAATAACTTTGTTATTATAAATGATGCACTGCAGTATTAGAGGTGTAGGAACATTATGGTTCAAAGTTGGCTATAGTCTTGAATGATTGTCTACCATAACACCTGGTGGCAGTTCAGTAGGATTCTCAAGACATTGTCAAGAGAATAAGTTTTGACCTTTAAAAGCACAGACACAGACAATGTTTAATTGCAAGTTTGACCTTTAAAAGCACACAAAGTTTAATTGACTTAAGTGTAACTAAAATTTGATTGCTGGAACGATGATTTAATTAGAATCATAATGGCCTTTGGTTTGAGTGTTCGTTGTAAGGCCTCCTCTCTCCAATTAGCAACTGACATAAATCATAGTAAGTTATTAAAAATAGTTGCTTCCATTGTTTGGCCAACTTAATGGAGCATTGATCAAATCTGACATATAGAGAAACTGAATGAAAAATGGGATTCAAACATGCCAAGGATCTGGGATGTGGTCATTTGCTAATGAAAGTTTTGGGATGGCGTGTGTGTTTGATCTGGTTTTGGTGGTGAGTCTACTAGTGTTTATTTTTCCATGCAAGTCCATTGATGTGGATGTATACATTTACTTGTTTCTGCTTTTGTGGACAGAAAATGTTATGTAACGTTTTCCAATTAAATGCTAAAATTATATTCTTTTCTCCCTGAATTTTTGCCTACATATTGACCATCTTTTTGGTGATGATGATATTGGCTAGCTTTGGATCATCATGCCCATGCCAATTAGTCTATAGGTTATGTTCAGAGTTCTCTCTTTTTCATGTGTCTATACTCAGTATTGTACCTTTCTTCAACATATTTGTCTTCTGGTTAGTAATACTAGTTCATGATAGCTTGGGAGTCTTCTATATTGTTACTGGCTTTTGTCTTTTTGCAACTCATAGATAATGAAGCTTAAGAGTAAGAGACTAATGAATAACCTGTTATTGAATTGAGAGACAGATCCATAGATTCATGCCTCTGTTATTCTATACAGTAACAGAACTTACAGCTAGCAAGATTAAGTAGAGAGGTCAAAGGCTAGGACAAGTTGCCTGCCTATCAGGTATTATTAGAAGTGGCAGGAACGTTAAGACCGATAAGAGTTCAAACATGTTGACCACTTAGCTCTAAATATTAAACATTTTTTTTTCTTTTGTTCTTTTCTGAATTGGGAACATAGAATGGCATAACACTTTTATTTCCTCGTGATTAGCTAATATGCAAATATTCATTTTGTAAACTAACCAATAATTCACTCAGCAGTTTGTGAATAAACTACGTTATGCAAAGGAAGGTGCCAAGGATATAGTGGATAGAACATGTGCAGATCTACCATGGCAAGTTCGTCTTGAAGTAGATGGGAAATATATTGATATCCCAAAGGTGAAGTCACATTCTTTCTTGTTGTTTTGTCATATTTTCACACAATTCTCTAGTTTGTTTCACCATTTTTTTCTCACAGGTCAGCAATCAAATGGTTATTCTCTTTAAATCTTCTCATATTTTATCTCTTTTTTGTTCTTTACCTTCATTTAACAGGATGCCGAAGGTGTAATTGTACTTAACATAGGCAGCTACATGGGTGGAGTAGATCTTTGGCAAAATGATTATGAACACGATGATGATTTCAATCTTCAGTCAATGCACGATAAGGTTCTGGAGGTTGTATCTATCTGTGGAGCATGGCACCTAGGCAAGATTCAGGTGTAATTTTCTTGCCCCCTTTCTATTTTCTTTTTCCTTCTATGTTAAAAGCCTCCCATAACCAAGTCTTATTAGTTGTATTGCCTAGAGAAATTTGACACTCTTTGCCTCTCTACCCCTTCTGATTAATAAATAAGTAGTAAACAGAAGATAAATAAAGGCTGTTGGATGTGCTTTTCCACTAATTTAGAAACATCTTTGCTCATGAAAACCACCATTGCATATAGTTACTTTTCTTTATTTTTATTGAAGTTCTCTTGAAATTGTTTCTTGGCTCACATGATGATTTTAACTGCAAGAATGTCTGATTGGTGAAGCCTTTTATATTCTGCAGGTTGGACTTTCCCAAGCTAGGAGGTTAGCCCAAGGAGAAGTTATAAGAATACACATTTCCAGTCCTTTCCCTGTTCAGATAGATGGGGAGCCATTTATCCAACAACCTGGTTGTTTAGAAATTACGCATCATGGGCAGGTACTATTTACTTAGATTTTATCTATTGAAACAGGCTGTATGCATACATGAGCTATCATGCAAACCAAATACTTGTAAACAGGGTGTTATATTTACATCAAGTAGGGGGTTGAATTTGTTACCTAAATATGGCTTGGATTGGAGACAGGTAGGTGTCTGATATGGAACTTGCGCTAAAGATGGAAATGTCCAAAACAGGGGCACCCACATTTTGAATCTGCTTTGCATACTTGGGTTATGTTTATTAGTTGTCCCCTATTCAAGCTTTTAAATAAAATGGACAAAGATGAATCTGAACACGAGCCAAACTAACCTTGTATGACTGTTGGACCGTCTCCTTTCCATGAATTTTAGATATGCACATACCGAGTGGTATGTTACATGCATTCAAAACCCGTCTCGAAAATCAAGTACATTTGACCTGCTCCCTTTAATTTCTTTCTGGTACATGGAGATCAATAAGCATCATCAAAACATAGGCAATTTAAGTATGAAAGTTAGGATAAGGATTTAGCTAGGCAGCATTGGGTTCTCTGATTCTGTTGAGTTTGAGTTTCCATTTATTTTCAGTTATCAACTGGGTCCTAAACTAACTTAAAAATGCAACATATAGCTTCATTTATACATGTAAGACATGCATGCTCTTGTTTTTCAAATGAGACTGACACTGGTTTTTTGTCTTGTCAGATGTTCATGTTAAGAAGGGCATCTGAGGAGGAACCCATAGGTCATGCAGCTGCTATAATGACAGAGGTATTAGCAGATGCTGAGTGTAATGGTGTAATCAATGCAGCTCAGAAAAAATTACTTCTCCAGCAAATGGCTCTCCATCTCTCTTGACTACAACATTTTAATTCTGCTCTTCTTTCTTCACGGCTATTTTTGCTTTTTTGATATGCTTTTTCGACCCCGGTGATCTGGGCCATTTGAATATCACTTACCCACTAGGTTTCATACAAGGAAGTTATTGAGAGAGAGAGAGATTGTATTCTAGAGGATCGAAGAAAATAGGAGAGATTTGTAAAAATATAACCAAATCTAGTGAAAAATAATAATAAAAACGTTCTTGTTTTTTCTTATTTCTTAAATACTCCTACATCAGCGAAAATAATAATAAAAAAAAAACTTATGAACAATGCTTCTTTCAAAACAATGGTGAAAACATTTTCACTTTGGTGCAGAAAATACCCGTGCGTTTGGAACCAATAAAAAGATGCTTTCAACAACTTGAACATATTACCATTTTCAAAGGGCTACTAGTGACTTAGGGATCTTCGTTCCAAAGTATAAATAAAAATAAATAAGGCGAACTAAAGTCCAGTTGATCAGAATCTCTATGTGCTCTTTTTGAAACATGACATCAGAACCACAAAACAACTGCCACATCAGCAAAATTAATACCCCTAGAAGAAGAATATGCATTTTTTTGTTTTAGTTTTTTTATATGCATCACAATCAAGTACATTTTCCACCATTTTCTTTTTCTTGTATTAAAAGTCAATAATTTTCAAACCAGGTGCGGGACCTTCTTTGAAACTAAGAACAAAGAGAGCAATTGATGCTGGGGAACAACCCCTTACAATGAGCAACTCTTTTTTTGTAAGCTAAATCCAGGGAGCGTTGAAAGCATCAAGAACCAGGTTGAAGGAAGCCATTCCTTTGTAGCTTGCATCGACTTTCTAGATGTTCCCCCAACAAAGTCCTTGATGGTTAATATTTCCTAGCCCCAACCAAAATAAGGGTGCTTTGATCTCAAGGTAAATGCATACAAAATAAAATCCTCAAGGTAAATGGTCCATCTTTTCAAATAGTAATACTAATTTAGGATTCTTAATATGAATGTAAAGGTGGTGCTAAAGTAGGGAAATCCTAGGGATGAAAGCAATTAGGAAAGAGGCCCTCGATGATATAAATAAATGATGTTACACCACTTCCCATTACAATTTCCTTATACCAAATGATAGTCTATCAAAGTTTAAACAAGGATTGAACCCGGGTTGCCTATTTGACAAGAAAGAGTACTCACTGGTTGCCAATAATAAAGAAGGAAAAAAGTTAAACGGTATACCAAATGACAGTCTATCAAAGTTTAAACAAGGATTGAACCCGGGTTGCCTATTTGACGAGAAAGAGTACTCACTGGTTGCCAATAAAGAAGAAAAAAAGTTTAACGGTAATTAAAATTATTTTTAAACTATTAATAAGATTTATATTGGTTCCTAAGCTATATATGATGATAATCATGATCATTATCTAAACCTTGTCTCAACTATATGGGGTCAGTTATATGAATCCTATTTTGCCATTCATTTCTATTCAGTGTCATATATCTATTGTTAAATTATGAACCCTTAAGTTATTTCTTACTACTTCAACCCATGTCCATTTTTAGTTTGTCATCAACTATTCTACCCCCTTTGTAACGAATCACTTCTTATGGGTGCTTAGATGGTCTTCTTTTGTGTGCGGTCAAACTTAGGTTTCTTGAATGAGTATTTCTGATCCTATCTTGGGGTGTGGCTTGATGGGCCCAACTCAAGCCCAAACTAATCAAATCTGCAATTTTATATGGATTGGCTTGGATTGTTTGTCCTTATGTTGGATATGGGCAAAAAAAAGAGGGGGTTTTTATTTTTCAAGTTGGGCTCAGGCCTAGCTCTTAGGTAGCCCAAATCCAGCTTTACTTTATCCCAATCAGAACCCAACCCAACCATATATACACATACATTTATATCAGATTTTAGTATGGGCTGTTTGACCAACCCAACCTCAGCCCCATCTCGAGACCAACCTGAGTGAATCAAACTTTAGTGCAAGCTAGTCCCAGATTGAATAAGCTGGCTTGACCTAAGGCTTAGTCCGAGCTTGGGCCTTAGGCCCAATTCTTAGGGTTGGGCTTGGGTTGAGCTTAAACTCAACCCAGCCCGCCCAATTTGCACCCCTAATCCTATCTTTCATGACATTCACACTTATCCATATCAAAATTCATATTTTTGCTGCTCATTTTTTATATATGATTTTTGATTGACCAAATGCACCATTTCTTGCCGGTGGTGGCTCAGTTGGTATGTTAGCTGGTTTGTTCCAAGGGAGATCCGGATTTGGGTCCCGCTACCACCAACTTTGAAGGAGAGTTATTAGTGTGGTGCTATGTTATTCCCAAAAAGAATAAAAGAATTGTGGTCCCTATGAGGGATTTGGTGTATGATTAATTACCAAAAAATGTACCCTTCCATTTTGCCTATCCTACTCTGATTCTATGAGCAACATCCTTCTCAATCTCTCCCTATTGCATATATATTTTTTCAGCCCTACTATTTCTAAGGTATTTATCCATAGACCTAATTGTGCATTAAATCTCCATTGGTTTTAATTTATCAATTAATACAATGCAATCAGCAAACTATAAGCACCATGAGATCTCCTCCTAAATATGTTTACTCGATTCATTCATAACTAGTATAAATAAAGGAGCAGTGCTATAAGCCTTGGCGAAGACTTATTATAATTGTAAAATCTAATGTTTCTAGATATCTTCAAAACACTACCCACAATGTTAGAAACTGCTCTTCACTTTCCACACCAACAAATTTATTCACCTATTTTCATGGATCTCAGTTGTCCAGGTGATGAAAAGTAAGATTTGCATAAACTCGTTGCTTAGCATAATTCCTCGAATTTGAATACCTAGCTAAATCTTTTTGGGCCAAAGTTTTCACCATGGTTAAATGATCAAAAGGAGCAGATGAAGAGTTTTTGTTTTGTTTTGTTTTCCAATTTAGTGCATTGTGAGTGAGAGCTCTTGAACATAAATTCCATATGGTATGTTTTATTGTGTATGTTTCTGGTTTTAGGGGTGGAAGATATGTGGTCATTAACGAAGCAAATGAATGACTCTCTTCTTCCCTCCTGGTGGAGTGTTCTTTCTAATTGTATCCGTCATCCTCCTTGAATCTTGTTAATACATCTGCTCTTTTCCGACAAAAAAAAAAAAACAAATAAACTATTTTAATCAGAAGATTTAAAACATTAAAGATAGAATTATCATGATTATTCTTGGAAGTGTTGTTAGTCTTCATTGTTTTTAATTTATTCAACAAAACCCCTAAAGAAAGTTGGAGGAATTTGCAATAATACCTTTATGACTTTATCTAGTGTAAAAATGAAGTGAACTTAACTAAAACAGAAAAGTGAAAAATGAAGCCATAAATACAACATTCTTTTTGTTAGTATGAGCTAATGTAAAATTTAATAGCGAGCTGGTTTGTTGGTTTGTGTAGTGAGCTTCTTTAAACGACTGAGGAATTAATCTTCCATGTGAAAAATTAATTTGTAACTCAGAAGGAGTCTCCAAGTTCCTCTGCCCACCACTGTTCATGCAAAAAAGTTTGGCCCTAAAGAGGCTATTACTGTGTAAAATAATCCCTCTTTTATGGGAATCTTCCATGTGAAAAGTAACTTAATTAGTGCTCAAAAGGAGTTTCCTGTTTCCTCTCCCCACCCTCTGTTCATCGAGAAAAGTTTGGTTCTAAAGAGATTGTCATATGTGTCAATAATACCTCCTCCTTTATACACGAGTTTTATGGTAAAAAGTTAAAACTTTTCTTTCTATTATTAGTTATGCTAACTGTGAAACATATTGACAATAAAATTGAGCAAGTGGCCAATACCAAAGGGTTTCTTTTCAAAAAAAAAACAAAGGGTTCCTATGTGATGGACAATGTGGCGAGGATCCTTTCATGTGATAGGAACATGTGGGTTAATTAGGAAACCTTGTTCCAATATAATATCAAATGGAATTCTCTCTCTCTCTCTCTTATATAAATAAAATATTCAAGACTTCCCTCCACCGGGAGTATATATACTTGTCTTGGCTCCATATCCAGACCACCATGCAAAAAATTTAATCAATTATTTCTTCTCTCTTTGCACTTTATTCATCTCTCTTTTCTCTCTATTCTATCCTCTCTTGCATGTGTTACTCAATTATTATTTTTAAAACTTCAAGATATGGAGGGAGAGTTTGTTTTTTGGATTGCCAGATTAAATAATACCATATGACAACCATAAATTATGTGTCTTTAATGTTTAATGTGTTCGGGCCGTGACTTAGCTGGTCAAAGCTGCCATGTGGACACCTCCATGGCCAAAGATTTCTGCCCTACATCAGCAGATAAGGACTAATGCCATGTCAGTGGATAAAGGCAAGTGCCACCTCCCCATGGATTAGGCACCCCGGCCGAGGAAAACAAAGACTTTTTTGTGGGCGATCTCTTCCCTAGAACACTGCGAGGAGCGTGCCCGTGTGAACTTAAGCTGCCATCACACAAAGTCTAAGTAGGGCTCTAGGAAACCACAACATGAAGTCGATAAATAAGTGGCAGACACAAGTATAAGCTAAAGAA
The DNA here is from genome assembly GCF_056320005.1 of Nelumbo lutea. NCBI lineage: Eukaryota > Viridiplantae > Streptophyta > Magnoliopsida > Proteales > Nelumbonaceae > Nelumbo > Nelumbo lutea. The sequence goes on from NC_142688.1 coordinate 44,170,195, forward strand.
TAGAATAAGACTAATAAGGGATAAGTAAACTGCATTCCACCTTACAATTCTGAATTCTACTGTAAATTTACAACAATTCAAAATTTCAAATAATTTCACTTATAAAACCAATGCCCGTTTTTGTATTGGCATCAATTCTGAATTGATACCTATCCCAACTGTACAATGGAGATAAGATTTGTTCGAATGGACTGAACAGTAAAAACCTGTAAGACTAAAGACTGAAGCAAAAAGACTTTTCATTCAAGGAAAATTTGTACAAGTATTCAAGCTCGGCATACCCAGCTGTACAAAAACTGAACATAACGAAAAAAAAAGAAACAAGAAAATTCTTTGTTTTTTCAATTATTTAGAAACATAATTGGTTTTGATTTTCAAAACAAAAGCAACTACATGTAGTAATTATTTTGTTCTGAAAAATAAAACCACACATGTTGCCAAATATTCCTTTATTGTGAATGATTTCTTTATATGTACATTTATACAAAATTATGTTGTGCTCAAGTATATTTATATATTTTTATCAATCAATTTCTCTTTTTCTTTTTCCTTTTATTTTGAGATTTATGCTTGCCTATTTGGGCCATTATGCCTAAGCAAGGGCCTTCTTCCCCATTTCGAAACTCTGACCCATATCAGCCGGAGGCCCGGAGACTTGTCCAATTTATGACAACCATCCAATTTTTTTTATTGTTTTTCATTAAAATTATGATGCCCTCAAAGGAAGGGCATATTTTGAACATCTAACATTTTCTTTAGGCCAAAGTTTTTCTTTCTCAAATAAAGGATAGCAAAAGGAGTATATTCAGTGCATAGAGAAGAGTTTTATTGTTTTCTAGATTATTGGTTTTGGGGGCAGAAAAAGTTGTGTTTTTTAATGAAACAATAAACTGTTTTAAGTTGGAAAAATAGAACTATATATTATGATTTAACATTTTATTTCTTTCTATTATTTTTATCAATAGAATCCCTTAAATTTAAAAATATTTGCAGTAATTTCTTTGTATAGTTGCATTTTTTTGGTAAAAATGAAATAAATAAATTTAATTAGCTGATAATTCAGCAGGGAAAAAGAACAAAAAAAAAAGAAACATCCATTTTAATTTCTTTATTTGACCTGAAATATAATAAAGAGGAGGTTTGCTAGTTGGATATAGTGAGCGTCCACCCAGGAATCTCACGTGGAAAATTAGTTTGGAGCTAATTAAAACGAGTCTATCTGTACCTCTTTCTGGTTTCTAGTCAAAAGAAAAAAAAGAAGAAAAAGAAAAAAAGTAAAAAATTTGTGTTAAACTTTGCAAAAAAGATTATGGATAAACTTTGTATTAAAAAAGTAAAAACTTGACCATAATTGAAGAAAGAATTCATTACAAATGAAAGCGGGTTGACCAACCCCAGAGTTCTTCAAATCAGGTATCCGATACATTGCATCAGACCCGGGTTATCAAATCGGGTCTTGAATCTCAACCCAAGTCCACTCAAGTTGCACACTCTATCCCTTTATAGCAATATTTGGCATCACTCATATAGCCCTGCAGATTACCATGCAAGAAAATCAGTCAGCTTATTTGGCTTCTCCAAAAAGATGCTTAAACCTAATGCTTACACCACTCAGACTCCATCGAGGGTTAAATATCTCAAATTAATGATATATATTTGGCATCGATGTTGCAGATAAAACATCATTTTTTGAGAAAATGGTTTTTTATTTTATTTTTATTTTTTTCGTTTGGAAACGTTACTGCTAGGTAGAATGTTTGCTGGAGTAACAACAACACTTTCCGTTTTACTAGTGCTCCATGTCTGTTTTCAGCATTGGTATCCATCATAGGAAGTCTATGTCACTGCCACATCACGTTCTCATTAACGAGATGCAATTTGAGAAAACGTCAAATTTGACGTTGCTCCAAACCACGCCTTCTTGATTTCTAAGGTGTGGCTTGGAACAGTACTAGGTTCCAAACAAATAAGCGTTTCCTGGAGAACCATTTTTTTCGACGTTGCGCTGATGTATCACCGTTTTTTGAAACAATGACATCAATGCCAATTGCCAAACAGATGCTATATTTGCATTAATTTGCTCTAGGGAGTAGTTATCTCTTTGTTAATGTTGTCAAATTTGTATCACTTTCACTTGCTATATCAGTGCAGTTGAAGATGCTATGATTTGTAAGATTGAACATGTGGTCTGTACATGAAGAACAGTTTGGGTAGGAACTCCTTCCTTCCTAATAGAAACAAATTTGGTTAGTTGGGAGAGGCTTCCTACTTGATCCAAATCAAGAAATTAAACCTCATTTCATGCCGTTTCCTTTTGTTATATATGGAGACATAATCAAGTTGAACGTAATCCTAGAAGAAAAAGACATTTCAAGCTTACTATCATGCTGGTCATGTTCTCATCATTAAGGTATTCAAAATCAAAGATTTTTTTTTTCTCCATATTTTACCCGTGAATGCTCATCGAGGGCTCTCCTTGGATGATACAATGGTCCATATGAATTTCATGCAACATTAATATGGATTAACATTTCATATAGGGAGAACATGAATGACTAAGATTTTTCGCATGAGAACAAGGTTCAAAATATTGACACTTACAATGCAACAAAATTAATTAAATATTGTGCATGTTGATACTTGATATTCTTTTTTATTTTTTTAGTTCATTATTTAAAAATATATTTTTTAGGATGAACTAATAACAGGTCAAACTATTAATTAGTATCCCATAAGCCTTAGTATTTTACATTTCAGTGGCCTTGAGAATTGTTACGATATACCCCATATGGGACATTTAGGCTAATCATGTCGGTACATTTATCCTTACATGAAAAGAGCATGGTAACTTTTCAGTTGCCGTTTGAATGAAGAAACCATTAATGTATTCAAGCCAGAAGATCCTTTGTGAAATTGGCAATTCACATGTGTGTAGGAATAAAATCCACTCACTTTATTTATCTACAGACAACACCCAATAAAAGTCTTCTCTTCTCTCATCTTTATTCTAATTTTGGAGTGATCAAGAAGTAAGAGGAAGATTAAGTTGAGTGTTTACCACAGAAAGATTGCATGGGCCATATTGTCTCAGATCATGTCTGACAAATGGATTGGAACCACAACATCCACCTCATTGCCTACTACATTCATCAGCCAATGGAAACCGCCTGATATATGCTTTCCTGATTTGAACAACTATTTGAGATCATGTCCTCTACCATTTGTTGACACGTGGCAGATACTGATGGTGATCCTACCTTTATCAGGTGCCATGGTTGACCCCATCCTTTGATGCCTTCCCCAAAGGTGGCTGTACTATATTCATTTTGCTCATTGTTCAATGTTCATGAGAAAGTGGGAAAGGATTGGAAAGGGGGTCATCTAGATGTCATTCCTGTCCGGATCCGAATTCCAAATGTTGTATTCGGGTCGCAAGTTTCTTATAATTAACTCATCAAATGTGCCAACTTAGGTCTTGGGTCATAGAATTTATAGTTGCAGAATAGACCCCTTTGGAACCTACCGTTTTTATGTGTTCAACGGATTATGACTTGCCACTAGATTATTTTTAGTTGTGATCTAAGGCCTATAACTTAACACGTGGTGGGTATTTAAAAGACCAAAGTGGGTCCCATCTAAAAGAGGGTCCACACATAAATGAGTGGATTTTATTTTTTAAGAGTTTTCTTTTGTTTATAATTAATTCCACATGGAACCCATTTCTTTGGACTCAGTAGGCAGACTCATTGTTCTCTCATGGCTCATTAGGCAAACGTGTTCAAGAAACAAGACAGACCAAAAATGGAACCCGACCCATTTCCATGTCCGAACTCCGAAGCTTGCAAAGGATGATCACCAAATACCAACATCAAGAGGAACCGGTCACTTTCTGGTCCAGCGAATCTCATTCTCGTCGCAACTAGTGGGCCCTACATTATTGCATGTTGGCCAAGAGGGTCAGACACGAAGATGGCAGACCATCATAGTGTCCACTCGACAGAAAGGAGTACAAGAGTTGCACAAACGGAAACCATGAACGAACGAAGCAACAGTGGAAGAACCAAAGAATTTAGAAAAGCTCAAGTGTCGATTGTCCACGATCTCCACTACAACGTGGCCACCCAAAATCCTTTATTTTCTCCTTTTCTTGTTGGATTTCAAGGTCTCTCTTTTGGTTTTCCTCTTCAACTGTCTCTGTGATGTCTCTTTACACCTAGCTACTTTTCCTGCAAATCACCTTCAGCTGTTTGGATGATTCGAGGAGGTCAGGAGATTGACTGGTTTCGAAGATTTATGATCCACTACAGATGGGTTTCTCATTCATTTATGGATTTGTTACTGTTTTAGTTGATTTATCAATTAATTGAAATATTCTTCACCTTTTTCTGTCCTATATATTATTTTTCTTTCTTCTCTTTAATTTAGAACAAATGGGTTATTAATTATGTTTAAGTAAACGAAATAGTTTGGAGAAGAAATTTAAGGGAATGCCAAAATGAATAGTTCAAAGCAATTAACTTCCATATGGAAGATGTTAGAACTTTTTTGAATTCGGGAGTTAGTTTCTTTGTGAGTGCATTTATTAATTTTCAATGATCCATATGGAGATCTTGCAGTAAGGAAACTGCAGCAGGATAGATAATAAAACAGTAAATTATTAGTTTTTCTTTCTTAATTTTTTCTTGGAAATGGTACTGACCTCTACAGTGATAATAGGAAGGATGGTTCCCTTCACATGTCTTTCGACTTGATAATTCTTTCCTGTAGTTGTATGTCATCTCAATTCTAACATACCTTTTTTGGGTCTTTTGCATAAATATATAAAATCAACCCGTTAATCTGGCCAATCTTATCAAGGGCCAACATTCAGTATGAAATCTTAGAACACTTTCACATGGTGTCAAAGCTTCTAGGAAATCCACCACAAGCTTCTCTCTTTCTTTCTTCTTGACCTCTTATTCTGTTCTGCAATGAGTAATCTTCTCTCAATAACTATAATGCATGTGCTAACGATATTGAGATGCGTGCAGCAAAAAAATGTTCTAACAATCATAGTTAAGACCATTTTACTCTTCGAGTATTGCTCAATTGCGTAATTGAATATAAGCCTCTTCTGGCTGGTCTATGGAGTGAAGCTTATTGGGTTGTTGTTCCCTTTAGAGCAATAGACAGGAGATGCCGTTTTCCCATGTAAAATTCTTGATTAATGATAAATTTCTTCAAACCTGAGGAGCATGTAAAATATGGTTCTGCTATAGAATGCTAGATGATGAATTTGAGAATAATATTTCCAACAATGGATAGACAGCCTGATGCCATTTCTTAATTGATTTGTTCAAATCATCCATGATGCATTAGAAGTCATGTGGTGTGCAATACCATATTAAGACAAATTCCATCAAAATGTTTAGGAAATGCATTTTAGCAAATGATTGCCAAGGTTTATCAGTTGACTCCTTCTAAGAGTTGGTGGCTACATAGCCATGTTAATGCTTGTATGAATGGTTGATACATATAATTATTATGGTATCCATGTGAACACTGATTCACAAATGGGTTGGATGAGTCATCCTCACTTGGAACTGTTGAACAACTATCAATTCCTATCTTAATTCCTGGATGGCTTGAACAAATGAACTGGTTGCTTTTGATTATCACAAAAGCATGTCTCTGATTGGCTACATAGATAGCTGCTTTTCTGTTAATTGACTCTAAGTTGACTAGGATTTGAGAAAAGGTTATTTGCTGGATTACTTGGGTGCAATTTGTTAAGCTGGTTTTGTTAATGCACAGTATCCCAGCTAAGCCAGGTTTGATGCTCTTTTCTAAGGCCTCTATTTCTTGATCTATAGCCTCCTTCCAATGTGGTTAAGCAACAACCTATGGAACATTCTTAAAAATTGAAGCAAAAAACAAAGCAACAAGGAAAGCAAGATGTGGAGGAGACAAATAATCATAGGAGACATAGTTAGAAATGAATGGTTGGACTCAAAGACAAGTAACATCTTTGGATACAAAACACTTACTAGAATGAGGGTCATAACATTTGTAGCCCTTTTGAGTATAGGAATACCCACGAAAAACACACAATGGCTTTTGGGTCAAAATTGACACGGGAAGGGCTCATATAATGCACAGAGCTAACACATCCGAAGACTCAAGGGAAGGCTGTAGACAGGAGCATCACCATGTGACATCTGATATGGCAATCTCGATTGAAGAACTTTGGGTGGAAGTTTGTTGATCAATAAACAACAGCTTGCACCACATCTCCCTCAAACTGAGTAGAAACATATATTTGAAACAATAAACTATGAGCCACCTCATCCACATGCTTGTTTTTCCTCTTTGCAACCCCATTTTGTTTAGGTGTATAAGCACACAAACCTTGATGAATGACTTCCGTCTCTTCAAGGAATAGAACAGGATTTTTTCTTGAAGTATTCCTTGGAATTATCTGGCTTAAAAATTTTAATCCTTTTCTCAAATTGAGTCTCCACCATATTATAATAATGTTTGATAAATTGTGGAACATTTTTTTTGCTTTTGAATTTATAAAAAAAAAACAATTTTCTGCTTATGAGGAGATACAACCAAGTGAGTATAGAATAACCATCAACAAATAATATGAAGTGTTTGTAACTACCCATATTAGCTGAAGGGTATGGGCCCCATCAGGGTGATCAGGGCAATGCCTAGGCGATAAGGTGCTCATGGAGGGCCACCTTGCTTAATTTCCAAGACATTTTTTACACGGTTCTCTTGGATACTTTTATATTCTTAATAAAATAGACATTATTAAACTAAATTATTCATTTTAAGTTAAAATACTAATTATTTTTTATTAATTTTCTCATTTGTTAGGGTTCAATCAACATGTATACTGCTTTGAACCCTTGGAGACTTCAAAACTTGAACTAATAAGCATGAAAGAACTCAATATTTTATCCAATCAACACATATTGAATATTTTCATGCTTCTTCTTTCACCTTTTTTTTTTCTTTTCTAGTTTTCTTATGATAAAAATAGTTGCTTTGACCCTCTATTTTCTGAAATTTATTTTCTTTCTTTCATTTTTTTCATGAATATGTTGATCTTCTATGTTTCAAATGAAGATATAGACAATTAATAGTGAAAGATGGTTGTTTCATTTTTTTCCTCTCCTTATCATTTTGTCCTTTGTGAGAATGTTGTTCAGATAGGCAGACCATACAAAAAAAGCCACCTTTGAAGGGACGTGCTTGCACCAGGTTATATTCGAAGGAAAATCTTGTTCTTCTTCTCAAGTCAACTTGTCATATTCAAACTGTGCTGCATGCTGTGCTTTGGGGTGTTTGGGTAGAAAGGAATAATTGTTTGTTTGATAATAAGGTCAAATCCTGGGATTTTAGAGATACATACTGATTTTAGAAACAGTACTTCTGATTATACTTTTTTGAGGATGGCCTTTTTCTGAGGTCCTTTTTTTTGTACAGCTTCTCAATGTACACAGGACCTTTTATTAATACAATTATACTTTACCTTTTCTAAAAATAAAAGGTCAAATCCTGGGATGAGGTGATTTCTCATATCACTACTACTGTAATTTGTTACCTTCCAGTTCCGATCTGTTCATAGGCATCTCTGCAAATGACCTTAATAGGAATGCTCACAACTTCTTGTTCTTTTCCCCAACTCCCCCACCCACCTCTAGAAGCCTGATTCTCAAATGGGAAGAAGGTTTGACTCTAAGATTTGATGGAAGTGCATCAGGTAATTCTGGTGTAGTTGGAATTGGAGGAGCCTTAAGAGACAAAAGGGGAAATATCTGCTAAGTTTGCAGTGGCCCAATTGGAATAACTGATTCTACCATAGCAGAAGAGATGGCTGCACTCACAGGGATTCGTTTAGTTAACAAATTGGGCATTCAGAATCTAATCATTGAAGGTGACTCTGCAAGCACTATAAAATGGTTAGGGGAGCAGGAGGCTGGGCCATGGAGGCTCAGTCACTTTCTGGTGGAGGCAAGGGACTTATTGGATCTTATGAATGTGAACTTAAATTGGACTCCAAGGGACTTAAGCTCTATTACTGATGGTTCAGCAAAGGTTGGCGCCAACTTAGATGGCTTGTACTGTGAAAGGATTCCTCCTGTGTAATCTCTAGGGGTTTTCCCCAGTTTGTTTTATACACCTCCTTGTGTACCCCTGTTTCTATTTTAATGAATTTCAGTTAACTTTTCTCCAAAAAAAGAAAAAAAGAAAACAATAAGAAATATTACAAATGAACCCAACAAAAAAAGAAACCTTACAAATGAACCCAAATTCTACATTAAACAAAATAAATCTTAAACTAACTTGTCTATGCCTTATGTAAGTGCAAACCATGTTTGGTGCATCAGTCTCGATGTGATCTCTGTCATTACCTTATTTTAATTCAATCAGAAATCCTTTTAGTGAAATTTGTGCCCTTATAAGTGTATTTTTAGTCTTTTAGAGTTGAGTAGAATCTATATTTTAGTGAATTTTGACCATGGGAGCTTGCTCCAAGTATCTTTTCTCTCTCTCTCCCTCCATATCATATCTGAATTCTTTCTTACTCGCCCTTTTAGCCCACCATTGCTAACTAGGACTTTCTCCTTAATGTCCTATGCAAGGATTAAAATATCAATATGATACAGCCCGTGTCGGTATTGATGTATCCAAATATGCTTGGATACACCGATATACAAATATTTTGAACACTTCAAAAGGTTTCAGACCACTTCTGGGACTCTCTCATTATTACAAAAGAAAAAATCAAAAGAGTATCGGGCATATTGATGCTCACTATCGGTGTGTATCGAGATTTTAATCCTTGGTCCTACTACATTCACTCTGATTTCCTATTAGATTTACTGGCTAAGCTTGGGCTTGAGCAAGTGAATTTAAATTGAGGCTGAGCTCTTCTGGTTATTAGTTTAGGAGTGTGATAGAGTTTTATTCTATTTTACTGCTTTTCTCCCTTGAAAGGGTTCCACTTGTACCCCTTCTCACATTCTACTTTCTTACACTCATTAATAGATTCTCTTTGATCTTCTTATGGTGAAAAGCTATTGTCCTTTTCTCCTGAAAAACATATATGGATGTTCCATAATTTTTGGTATAGCTATTGTCATTTGATAAAAGTCCAGGATTAGAGGCTATAGTCACTAACATAGAATTACCACTTATGGTGTTCTCAAATTGAGAAGGGCTGATTAATTTTTATGTACTGATATTTGTTTTCCTCTTCTTATTCTGAAAATATTCTTATGTGTTCAGGGCTTCCGAACTTTGATCAAGAAGAATTTCCTTTATCTGCATGAATACAAAATTTCCAAGGCCAAACTCTTCTTATAGATAGACCTGGGGATGATTGTGTGACAAAGCTACATCAAGTATTGGAGTTGACCATGGAGGCTAGTGAAAGGTGCAATTCATCACATCTCTTCAGCAAGCAACATTTTTTTTTGTTGTATAATACTTGGTTTAAAAGGTGTTAGATTTTGTCTAGCTGTTATATACATTTTATATTTGGAAGGCCTCTGGATCTTTTGATAAGTTTGTTATCTTTTGTTTTGTAGGCACGTGGAGAAGGTTTTTTTGAATGGAGACATTTATGTTGGTGATTTCAAGGGAATGCTTCCACATGGGACAGGAAAATATACATGGTCAGATGGATCAATTTATGAGGGTGACTGGGAGGAAGGTAAAATGACTGGAAAGGGACATTTTCAGTGGGCATCAGGTGCAACATATGAGGGCGACTTTTCTGGTGGTTTCCTTCATGGTTTTGGCACATTTACTGGACTCGACGACTCTGTTTATACAGGGGCCTGGAGGATGAACGTACAGAATGGGGTTGGAAATAAGAAATATTGTAATTCAGATATATATGAAGGTTCTTGGAAAGAAGGAGTAAGAAACGGCTGTGGTCGCTATACCTGGAATGCTCAAAATACATATGTTGGTAATTGGAAAGATGGAAAAATGTTTGGTAGGGGGGTTATGAATTGGGAAAATGGTGATTTGTTTGATGGGTTTTGGTTGGATGGATTGAGACATGGGTCAGGATTTTACAGGTTTGCTGATGGGGGATATTACTTTGGAACATGGACTAGGGGCCAAAAGGATGGACCGGGAACATTCTATCCTGCTGGAAGTAAACTACCATCTCTAACGAGGTGGCGTAGTACTGCAGGATATTATGATAAAATGCAGACTATGCTACCTCATACTTCACCTGTGAACTTGGGGGAACTGAGGGATCATAAACTGGGTATGAAACACAGTCTTTCTGAGAAGCTTTCTTTTGGTCTTCTCAGAGGTTCTGGAAGGATATCACATAGGACCATATCATTAGATGGTGCTCCTAGTGCTGATGATCCTCTTGCAGAAGTTCCGGCAAGGGACAGCTTTAGCACTGATGAAGATCAAACTGTGGAGCAAGGCAGCTGTAATTTGGTATATGAAAGGGAATACATGCAAGGAGTCTTGATTAGCGAGAGGGTTAGGAACAATGAAGCAGAGATGACTCAAAAAAATAAATGTGAACTAAAAGGAACAAAGAAGTCTGGTGAAACCATTTTTAAAGGTCATAGAAGCTATTATCTGATGCTTAATCTGCAGCTTGGTATCAGGTAAAAAGGTTCACTATATGGGGACGGTTTTTTTAATGTTATTATTGTTGCTGTCCAATTTCATGCGGAAAACAAAATTCCTCTGAACTTCAATATGTGTGAAGTAATGATCTTGCATGCTCTCTAGTTGAAAACAAACTCCTAAACTGCCTAGGGGTAATAGTTGTACAGGTAGTCAGTGGAATGGAGTATATAATAAAATAGTAATTATTCTGAAATCCAAAGTGTATTGATTTTGGTAATGCTGAAATCTTTGTTTCAACTGATGTTCTTTAGGAATGTGATAAAGATTTTATTTTCTTTGTGGAAAAAATGTTTTGTGAGATATTTACTTCATTTGATGCAATGAATTAGTGTTTTAAAAGGCATGGGGCATATGCATGAAGCGTATGCCAGAGGCATTGATACCTCTAAGGTGTATGCCTCAGGTGCAAGAAGCATACACCTCATACACCTTTTTCATGAGGTGTGTTAGAGGCGCACGCCTCATGCACCTAACGCACACCTCTTACAAAAAGACAGAAAAAAAAAGAAAAAAAGAAAGAAAAAGAAAAGAAAGGAAAGGAAAGGAAAGGAAAAGAAAAGAAAGAGAAGGGATGAAAGGGGCAACATCGTTTGGACTTTCAGCGGTCCTATTGGTGTGGCAGATTCCACAAAGGCTGAAGTAATGGCTGCCCTCACAGGAATCAGAATAATAAAAAATTTGGGAATTCAAAATTTAACCATTGCAGGTGATTCAACAAATACAATAAAATGGTTAAGAGACAAAAGGGGGGACCATGGAGATTAATTCACTATTTAGAAGAGGCCAGGGACTCATTGGAATGCCTAAATGTTAAGTTAGTCTGGATCCCTAGGGAATACAACCATACAGCAGATGGTTTAGCGAAATGTGGTGCACTCTTAGAGCATCTATATAGCGACAAACTTCCTTCTTTGTAAATTGTAGGGGTTCTTCCCTTGCTTTGTACACCTCCTCATGTATCTCGTTCTCTTATCAATGAATATTGTTTAACTTTTCTCAGAAAAAAAAAGGAAGAGAAGATAAAGAAAAAGAATGAAAGAAAAGAAAAAAATGAGAAGAGAAAGAAAACAAAAGGGAAGGAAAGATAAGGGGAAAGAAAAGACCTCCCCTTTCAGCTAGTGTTATGCATCTTTGTTCTTATTAATATAAAATATTTTTATTAAAAATAAAAGAATAATGAGATCCTCCTTCCTCTTCTTCCTCCTCCTCCTCCACCTGTTTTTTCCTCCTCATCCCCCCTTCTTAAGGAGGCTTACACCTCCTTGAGTTCAGGAGGCTTATGCCTCTTACGTTATGAACTACGCTTCACGCCTCCACGTAGTGGAATGCCTCGTGTCACGCTTCAATGTTTTAAAACATTGCAATATTTATTCCATCTATGACTATCATGAGGTTAATTTGGTTCATGATTGTAAATATTTTCTTGTCTTCAATTTCTGCGATCATCTTGTTCATGTTGTAGATGTAGTCATGGTTTAAAATGTCAACGTAATGTATTTCCTAATATTTCCATTTTAATGGGTACTGAAACGAAGTATTATTGGAACTGACATATTTCCCAATGCTTTATTGTCTTTTATGTTGTTTCCAACAGATTTTACTTTGTTAGTTATATGAATCAATGTTTTAAAAGGCATTTGAGGCATATGCCTGGAGGCGTGCCTTGAGGCGACACACACACACACACACACACACACACACAATCAGAATGTCCTGAGGAGTACTTTGGAAGCACAGATGCCTCTAAGGGGTATGTCTCAAAACAGAAAGAAAGAAAGAAAACAAAAGAACTTCGAAGTTAAGCGTGCTTGGGTGAGAGTAGTACTAGGATGGGTGACCTTCTGGGAAGTCCTCGTGTTGTATGCCAACTTTTTGGGTCTTTTATTGAGAAAAGTTAAATGAGATAGATAACAGTTTTCCTTCCATGGTCTCCTTTCTATTGCAATCAGTAATGGTGACCTCTCGATGACTGATAGTGACTGGATCCAAAACATTTGAACTAGAAGCTTTGTTTAACAACCATCTAAGAGAACTGGTGATAACAGAACATGGTAGAGGTGATTGGACGAGGTTAAGCCTGAAGGAGGAGGAGGTTTAATGAACGGTGAATCTGTTTCAGGCGATCTTAGAGAACCGGGAAAGAAGCTTTGAACTTCGTAGGCTGGTAGAGAGGAGAAGAATAATATGCTTCCAACTAAATGAAGATAGATGGGGAAAATTTGTTCACTAAGTCAATGGGAAGGATCTGATAAAATGTGTAGCCTCTGTATTCCAGAAGAAGCAAACAAAAGAGGATGGAAGTCGTTCTTATAGAGTCTGGTTTTGTTCCTGTTTTACAAAGAAACCCCCTCAGCCTCTCTCCCTCTGTTGGATTCCTTTCTGCAGCTAAAAAAAGGAAGCAGAGTGGTGTGGTCTGGTGGGTCGACCTACATTTCTGTTATCCATTAATCTGGACCTTTCGGGAAGTGGAAGGATGCATTTATTTGTACAAAACTAAAGGTAAAGGTTTGAGTTGGAGGGACGTGGAACTAGGGCTGTCTGCTAACCTTCACACCCCCATCTACTGCACCTAAGGCCTTTTGATTCTAATAGGGTGGTGGGTTTTTCTCCTTCTGAGGAGTTGGTCTCAACTTGTACTAGATTAGAATCGGTGCTCATTTATGGGAAATAGGTTTCGATTACTCGTTGTTTGGCAATGGTAAACGCAGTTCCAGATAGCCTAAACTTCAACAACTAAGTGGCAATTCATGGTCTCCCATTTTATCTTTGGACCAAAGAGTATGGAGGTTAGCATGACTTTGAATGGAAGTGCTTTTGGACATCTAAATATGTTGAAAAGAAGCTTGGTGGGTCACTTTGTTAATTTGGACCCGGATGAGGAAGCTATGAAGGAGTGGGAAATCGTTGTATGGAGACCATCCAACTCCTTTCAAGTTAGGAAGTTGTGTAGAGAGACTGGGCCGAATGCGCCTTAGTTTTCTTTGTTTTAATTAGCTTTATTTCTGCTGTTGGTTCTGCTGTAGTGGGCCTTCTTTATGAGCCTGTTTTTAATTCTTTTTGTTTATGCTTAAGTCAGCCACCCAACTAATGAACTCTTGTACCTTTACACAGTTTTTATTTCAGCATATATAAATCAAATGAGAGAAGGGAGATAGATCAAACTATTATCTTCTCTTCATTCTTTCATATTCTTCCTAAAGGTTCTTCTGAAACTCTTCATCCTTTCTTTCTCTTTCTATTTTAATTTTATTTTCTGAATTATTACAAGTGTGTTTTGCAACTTGGTATCAGAGCAAGTTCCCACCTTTGACATTTTCCTCTTTTTTGGTCCCTACACAGCGTGTATGGAGAACTTATCAGCTGATTAATTAGCAACTTATGTTGCTCAGTTGGGAGGGTTGTTGGAGTTTTTCATCCCTAGTTGAAGCCCAAGGCAGTTTTTGGAGAATTTTCCCAAAAGCCCTAGATAACTGGAGAAACTTAGTTATGGGTTCTAGAGACACTTTGAAGTTGGTGCTTGGGCACTAAAGTGAAGTTTTTTGATTTCCTTTAAGATCGATTTAGGTTGGACAATGTTCTGGAACCTTTGGTAGTGGGTGCACTTTCTCTTCTTCTTCCGTCCTATTGGGTCTTGTGAAACCCTAGTTTTGGGTGGTTGAAGAGTAGTTTTTGCTTTGGGTTAGCAATTCTTGATTAGTAAAGCCCTAATTTGATTTTCGTTTACATTCGTTTAGTCAATGAAGCAAACTGGAGGAGGAACCAAATATCCCACAATTCTGGATTTGGACATGGAGGGTCTGTGGAGACTTTGTTAAGAGTAGTGTCCAGTGTAATTGGATGGAACCAATTATTTGGTCTGTCCCAATCTATAAAGATACATATGTTTAGTTAACGAAAATGGGGTTACATCACCAGGAGCAAGAGGAAACCTGTGGAGAATGATCCTACCTATAAGAGGTGGGTGCAAGAAAATTACACAGTAGTGGGGCTGGTTAGTAAACTTCACCCACAGATTAGTTACCACTACCTATGGATGGTAATTGCAAACTTAGTGTGGGACAGTGCCACAGAGACCTATTCCCAAAAGCTGAATATTGCCCGAGCCTACAAATTAAAGAAAGTAGTCATACAAGATTGCAACTAGTCGTAGGTTTTGAATAGAAACTAAAAGAAGAGAAGAAGAGAAGAAGAGAAGAAAGAAGGAGAGGGAGAACTCGAGAGAGATTTCTGAGAAAAGAGAGAGTGGTTGTGTTAAAACAGCCCACTCTAAATTTATATTCATAGTATCATAATTGTAAAAGGATTGAAAATTTGCTTACATGGCAACGTAAAAAGATAAGATAAGATAAAGCTGAAATAAACTAATCATAACTAATTGCTGTCATACAAACACAGTGGGGACCACACCCGTGGGGTCCACATCAGTGTTCTCTACAGTCCCCCTCAAGTTGGGAATAGATATTTGTCATTCCCAACTTGCATAGGTCTGCCTCTAGCTTCTTCCTCGAAACAGCCTTGGTGAGAAGATCTGCAAGCTACGTGTCGGAGGTGATGTACGGAAGACATACTTCTTGAGATGTAACCCTTTTTCTGATAAAATGTCGGTCCACTTCAATATGCTTACTTCTGTCATGCTGTATTGGATTATGGGCTATATTAATGGTAGCCTGATTATCACAGTATAGTATTAAGGGCTTCTCATAAACAATACCCAACTCCTCAAATAGTGATTTCAAGCATAGAATTTCAGCCACACTATTTTCCATGGACCTATATTCAGCTTCAACACTGGTACGATAAACAACAATTTGTTTCTTACTCCTCCAAGAGACAAGATTACCTCCTACAAAAGCACAATATCCAGATGTTGATCTTCTATCATCAACACACCCAGCCCAATTAGCATATGTGTAAACTTCTATCTTCATGTGGTTATTATTCTTGAATAAAATGCCTCTGCTTGGGCATCTCTTTAAATATGCCAATATCCTCTCAACTGCAAGTAGGTGAGTAGTTCTAAGAGAGTGCATATACTGACTAACAACAATGACTACATAATTGATGTCTGGTCGTGTGAGACAAAGATAGAGAAGTTTTCCAACTAACCGTTGGAACATAACTTTATCTTCAAGAGGCTTTCCATCCTCTGCACTGAACTTGTGGTTCTGTTCAATAGGTGTGTCATCATGCTTAATACCTAACTTTCCAGTTTCTTCCAACAAGTTAAGGACATACTTTCTTTGAGAAACAAAAATCCCATGAATGGACCTAGCTACCTCAATACCCAAGAAGTATTGTAGCTCTCCTAGATCTTTCGCCTCAAACTCTTGATGAAAGAGTTGCTTAAGAGACTTAGTCTCACTGTGGTCTGACTGGGCCTACACATATAAGAACTTTTCAAGGGCTTGTCTGAATCTATCAAACCAGGCTCTAGGGGACTGTTTTAGTCCATACAAGGCTTTGTTCAACCGACAAACCTTCTTTCCTGTCTCTGCACCATAAAATCCAAGAGGTAACTACATGTAAACTTCTTCCTACAAGTCTCTGTTGAGGAAGGCCTTTTTAACACCCATCTGAAACAAAGGCCAAGAGTAACTGGCTGCAAGAGAAAATGAGACTCTGATAGTGGTCATCTTTGCTACTGGTGCAAAAGTCTCCAAGTAGTCAATACCATATGTCTGAGTAAATCCCTTTGCAACTAATTGGGCCTTATACCTTTCAATGGAACCATTGACATTATGTTTAACAGTGAACACCCATCTACATCCAACCGGTTTCTTCCCTTTAGGCTAATCAACTATCTCCTAGGTATTGTTTCTGATGAGGGCATCCATTTATACTTTTATTGCATCCTTCCACTCAGGAATTGACAAGGCTTCCTGCACTGTTCTGGGAATGGGAATATCATCAATGGGTGCAAGAAAGGACTTGTAAGAGGGGGACAGATGATCATAGAACAAGAACTAGGAAATGCAGTGAGCTGTGGATGTGGTGCAACGACATTTGCCTTTACGGACTACAATAGGGAGGTCAAGGTCATCTAATGAAGGTGAAGGCTCAATAGTGGAAGGTATCTCATCTGTAATATTTGATAAAGGGATTGTGGTACCTAGATCTGGATATGTAGAAGGAACTATGGTACCTGGATTTGGATTCACAGAAAGAACTGGGGCTTGCCTGGATTGCTGATGACCAAAATCAACTTGCCTCCACTGTCTGTGATAGATTCTCACATCCCTGCACCTCTAACAACCCTCCCCATTACATCCCTCTTCACTTAATGGAACAGGTAAATGAACTTTTGATGAGTTAATCCCAACCTCACTACTCTCCCCCTGAGGAGAAACCCTTGGATAATAGGGTACATCCTTAAAGAAGGTGACATCCATAGAGACACATCTCTTCCTAGAAGTGGGTTTATAGCAGCAATATCCCTTTTGAGTTTGTGCATAACCAAGGAAGATACATTTTGAGGCCTTACGATGGAATGATGAGGACCAAGAATCTGAACAAAGCAAGTACACCCAAAGGTTTTAAGGGGAATGGTAAACAACTCTTTATCAGGATATAGTAGAAGATCAAGACTGTAATCAGTCTTGAATCCTAATAGGTTTTAGGTTTGCAAAACAGAAGAAAAGGAGGGAGAAAGGAGAGAGAATAGAAGAGAAACAAGAGAACACAAGTTGTTGAAAGGAGGGACAGATTCTTACTGATCTGCCGCCGCCACTCTCTTAATATTTATAGGTTATGTTTAGTACATAATGGAAAGGACAAATCTGCCCTTGGTACTTACATAATAATTAAGTAAATAAAAGCTGAAATAAATAACAATTGAATTAACAAGCTGACTCAAATTGACACTACTACAACTAAAACAAATAACTACACTGCTGTCCTACGAACACAGTGGGGACCACTGTAGTGGGGCCCACATCAGTGTTCTCTACACTCCCCCTCAAGTTGGGAGTAGATATCTATCATGCCCAACTTGGATAGGCCTGTCTCTAACTTCTTCCTTGGTACAACCTTGGTGAGGATATCCGCAAGCTGCATATTAGATGTGATGTACGGAAGACACACTTCTTGTGATGTGACCCTTTCTCGCACAAAATGTCGATCAACTTCGATATGTTTAGTTCTGTCATGCTGCACTGGGTTGTGGGCTATATTAATAGCTGCCTGATTATCACAATACACCATTAAGGGCTTTTCATAGTCAATACCCAACTCTTCAAGTAGTGACCTCAGCCATAAGATTTCAGCCACTCCATTAGCCATTGACCTGTATTCTGCTTCAGCACTGGAGCGAGAAACAATACTCTGCTTCTTACTCCTCCAAGAGACAAGGTTACCTCCCACCAGGGCACAATATCCAGAGGTAGACCTTCTGTCATCAACACTTCCAGCCCAATCGGCATCTGTATAGACTTCCACCTTCATGTGATTATTGTTCTTGAGCAATATACCTCTACCCGGGCATCTCTTCAAGTATGCTAATATTCTCTGCCGCAAGAAGATGAGAAGTTCTAGGGGAGTGCATGTACTGGCTAACAACACTAACTGCATAGCTGATATCCGGCCGAGTGAGGCAGAGATATAGAAGCTTTCCAACCAACCGTTGGAACATAACTCTGTCTTCAAGAGGCTCCCCACCCTCTGCACTAATCTTGTGATTTTGTTCGATGGGTGTATCAACCGGCTTAACACCCAACTTTCCAGTTTCCGCCAACAGATCTAGAACATATTTTCTCTGAGAGATAAAAATCCCCTGCTTGGATCTAGCAACCTCAATACCCAAAAAGTACCGTAGTGCACCAAGATCTTTCACCTCAAACTCTTGATGAAGGAGCTGTTTGAGGGACTCAATCTCATGACTGTCATTTCCTGTCACCACAATATCATCAACATATACTGCTAGTAGTGTCAGAGAGGACTCCACCCTCTTGATGAATAGTGTATGATCTGACTGGGCCTGTACATAACCAAACCTTCCAAGGGCTAATCTGAACCTATCAAACCAGGCTCTAGGTGACTGCTTCAAACCATACAATGCCTTGTTCAGTCGGCAAACCTTCTTACCTGTCTCTGTATCATAGAATCCAGGAGGCAACTGCATGTAAACCTCTTCTTGTAAGTCTCCATTCAGAAATGCATTTTTAACATCCATCTGAAACAAGGGCCAAGAATGATTTGCTACAAGGGATAACAAAACTCGAATGGTGGTCATCTTGGCTACCGGGGCAAAGGTCTCCAAGTAGTCTATACCATAAGTCTGAGTGAACCCCTTTGCAACCGGCCGGGCTTTGTACCTTTCAATAGAGCCATCAGCATTATGCTTCACAGTGAACACCCATCTGCATCCCACCAGTTTCTTTCCTTTTGGTGGGTCAACCAGTGCCCAAGTATTATTCTTCAACAGGGTATCCATTTCGACTTGCATTGCATCTTTCCATTCTGGAACTGATAAGGCTTCTTGCACTGTTCTTGGAATAGGGACATCGGCAATGGAAGTGAGATAGGACCGGTAAGATGATGATAGACGATCATAGGATAAGAATTGTGAGATGCTGTGAGCTGTAGAAGTGGTGCAATGTCGTTTCCCTTTGCGAATGGCAATAGGGAGATCAAGGTCATCCACAGGAGGGGAAGTGGCAACAGTGAGAGGTATCTCAGTAGGCTCTGGATCTGAAGCCGCAGAAGGAACTGGAGCTGGCCGGGACTGCTGAAGACTAGGAT
Organism: Nelumbo lutea; assembly: GCF_056320005.1. Classification (NCBI taxonomy): domain Eukaryota; kingdom Viridiplantae; phylum Streptophyta; class Magnoliopsida; order Proteales; family Nelumbonaceae; genus Nelumbo; species Nelumbo lutea. Next base: position 44,189,596 of record NC_142688.1, read on the forward strand.
CAACCTGCCTGCATCGCCTGTGATAGACTCTCAACTCCGGCTCCCTCTGACCACCCTCACCACTACAACCTTCATTACCCAGTGGAATAGGTAAAGGAACAACCCCACTTCTACTAGCCCCACTTCCACTCTCACTACTCTCCCCCTGAGGAAGGAAACTCAAAACAACCCCACTCTCACTGCTCTCCCCCTGAGGAGAAACCCTAGGATAATAGGGTGTCTCCTCAAAGAAGGTGACATCCATGCAGACAAACCGTTTTCCTGAAACCGGATCGTAGCAGCAATAACCCTTTTGAGTTTGTGCATAACCAAGGAAAATGCATTTGGAGGCCTTAGGTTCAAACTTGGAATGATGAGGCCCGAGAAGCTGAACAAAACAGGTACAACCAAAGGTTTTAAGGGGAACAATGAACAACTCCTTGTCTGGGTATAGAAGGGAAAAGGGGGTTCTCATATCAAGGACCATGAAAGGAACTCGATTAATGAGATAAACTGTCATGAGGATAGCATCACCCCAGAAGCGAATAGGTACATTGGAGGTAAACATAATGCTTCTAACCACCTCCAAGATATGCCTATTCTTCCTTTCAGCAATGCCGTTCTGCTGTGGTGTATAAGGGCAAGTGCTCTGGTGAATAACTCCATGGCTAAGAAGGTAGGAGGTCAATGGCTGAGCAAAGTATTCCTTTGCATTATCAGATCTAAGGACTTTGATTTTGGTTCCAAACTGAGTGAGAACCATCTGATGGAAGTTTTGGGTCAGAGCAGGAACCTCATCCCGAGAACGCATAAGATAGACCCAAGAAAACCGGGTATGGTCATCAACAAACAGTAGAAAATATCTGTACCCACCCATAGAAGAGATATGATATGGCCCCCAAACATCAGTATGCACAATATCAAAAGAGGAATTACTCCTTTTATTACTTAAAGAATAAGAGGTTCTACAATGTTTGGCAAACTCACAACTATCAACACTTCAACTTTGATAACTCAACAGACTCAAATAAAGTAGGAAACAGACTCTTCAAAGACTTAAAAGACAAATGACCTAATCAGTTATGCCAAAGCATAACCGAACTCACAGACTGGAAAACAAAAGACTTCTTTTCCACTGACTCCTCCCAACGAGAACTCTCTCCAAGCAGATAGATCACGTTCGTCTCACGGCCAGTCTCAATCACCTTCCTCGTCTCCAAATCCTGAAAAACACATCGGTCAGGGAAAAAGGTTACTGAACAGTTCATGTGTTTGGTAATACTACTAACTGAAAGCAGGTTAGTATCAAGCTTAGGAACATGCAAGACAGAAGATAAAGAGATAGTATCCGATAGCTTAATGTCCCCCTTGCCCGAAATGGGAACAAGAGAGCCATCAGCAATGGATACTCTATCTCGGCCAGAGGACAAGTGATAAGAAGTGAACAAAGATGGAAAGCTAGTCATATGGTCAGATGCACCTGAATCTATTACCCAACAGTGATCAATATTACCTGGAGCTGAAGCATGGTAAGCTGAGGCTCAAGTACCTGAATGTGCAAATGCAGATGTGGCAGGAGCTGATGGTGACTGAGATGGCTGAGCTGAACTCCCAACTTCCTTTTCCAACTGTATGAGGGCAGCCCGAACGGCAGCTAAAGTCTCTAGGGATGTGCCTGATGAGGATGTTGAATCAGTGTTCACTGCCATATGAGCATTACCCTTCTTATTTCTTAGTTTTGCTGGGACCAAGTGAGGATGTAGCTTCCAACAAGTATCTTCTGTGTGCTTGGGTTTCTTGCAATGTTCACATACCAGATCCCTTTTATCTTCCTTCATCCGGTCCCTTTCTGAGTCACCCCCTGGCTTGGGTTTAATAGCTGTCAAGGCTGGGAAAGAGGGCTGAGGCTGCATCATGACTTTCCTTCTGGTCTCTTCACTATGCACCAGGGAGTATGCTTGAGAGAGGGTCGCACTATCTCTTGTCAATATCTGTTGTCGCACAATGTCATATTCTGAATTCAAACCAGCCAGAAACTCATATACCCTATTCGTCTCGGCTTGCTTTCTGTGAGTCTGTGCATCTTTGGGACTCTCCCACTCAAGGGTCTCTAGATGGTCAATCTCATGCCACAAGGATTTCAAGGTAGAGAATTAGACAGAAACTGGCTTCTCTCCTTGTTTAAGGCTGTTCACCTCACACTTCAGTTCATAGGCTCTGGCAACATTAAGGGGTTGGGAATAGGTTTCTTTCACAACATCCCATATCTCTTTGGCTGTCTTGGCCCACAAGTAATTTCGGCTGATATGTGGCTGCATAGAATTACACAGCCATGCCATAACTAAATAGTTCTCTTGAACCCACTTGGTGAATGTTGGGTCCTCCTTGGAAGGTTCTTTCACATCTCCCAAGAGGTAACCCAGTTTTCCCCTTCCTCCAATAGCCATCATGGCTGATTGCACCCACTCCAAATAATTTGACCCATCAAATCTCATAGTTGTAATCTGAAACCCGGTTTCAGATACATTACCATAACTGTGGTTTCCAAAACTACTTTCTCCCTGACCCTTAAACTCCAGATTCAGTGGCTACAAACTGTTAGAGCAATTATACCAGAAAACAGAGTCAAGCAAGTAAGTCTGAAATCTGATCCGAAACCAACACAAATCTGATCTGATCTGAAATCTGATCTGATCCAATCTGAAACCAACCCAAATCTTATCTGAAATCAATCGCCTATCACAGTATATGCAAGAAATCAACTCAAATCTGATCTGAAATCAATCGGCATGCACATTATCAGGCAACCTATCAATCTGAGATGCTATTTTCTGAAATCACTACTGTGGGGCCCACTGCTGCGAGAGCAAAAATAGGGTTTCAACTGTAAGTTTGAAGTAAGTGCTCAGTTGCATTCTCCAAGTAGTCCGCACAAGTGGGACTTGTCATAGGGCAATATGAAACCCTAAAAACTAATCACCTTTGAAGAGGAGGGTTCGGCCCAACAGTCAAACCCTAGAGACAAACTTAACCACAGTTCGGCAAGCCAAACCCTAGAACAAACTTGAACACAGTTCGGCACCTCTTTCTAGATAGGTCCAACCTATCTCGGCTGGTTGTAGTCTCTGAAACTCAATAAAAAAAAAAAACTTACTGATTACCTGTCTTCGGTTTAATGTCTTCTAGGGTTACCTGAACCCTAACCTTCGCTGCCTCTTCCTGATTACCAACTCTCTGCAAGCCGCGGCAAGCCTTCAACTGCTGCGAACCTCTCCTGGTAATCTCCAAGATTCAGCCACCGAAAAACTTTTTCAAAGCTTCTAGCCCTAGCTAGTCCTCATGTGGTCGGCTGGACTAGACACACATGAGAAGCCCTAGATAGGCTCTGATACCAAGTAGAAGATCAAGACTGTAATCAGTCTTGAATCCTAAAAGGTTTTAGGTTTGCAAAACAGAAGAGAAAGTGATAGAAAGGAGAGAGAATAGAAGAGAAGCAAGAGAACACAAGTTGTTGAAAGGAGGGACAGATTCTAACAGATTTCTCAACCCTGAAGTCTCTATGACAAGAGATTGACGTAATAGAAGCTGTAACTTGGGACACCACCAATGATGCAGAGACCTACAGAAAATTGGTTGAAAGGAACTTGGTGTTTGAGTTCTTAATTGGACTAAACCCAGAATATGATATCACAAAATATTCTTTCCAAGGAGTGTGTCTCGTTGTCACAAGCTTATGCATTGGTGAGTAGTGAAGAGAGTAGAAGGGCTGTCCAGGTTCAAGGGGCTGATATTAGTGATCACATTGCGAATATGGGGGTTAAACCTAAAGGGAATGCTGGAACTTCTGGTGGCACAGGAAAGAAAGAAGTTATATGTGAGTATTGCAAGAAGCCGAAGCACACCAAAGACAAGTGCTGGAAATTACATCCTAATCTTGTTCCCATTCGGTTTCAGAAAAAAACATGATAGTAAAAGATCAGGAAGTGCAAATATAGCTGTCGGGCCAGATAGTGACAAGTACTATACTAAAGAGATGTTTGCTTCTGCACAGTTGGAAGCCATGAGAGCAGAATATGAAAAGTTTGGGAAATTCTCCTTCCAACCCTTCAGGAAGCTGGGTGAATTCTCCTTCCAACCCTTCAAGAAATTCTGCTTCTTTTACATTTGCTCATTCAGGTATAAGGGCTTCTGCCAATCATGCTACCACTTCGGGTAATCTCAAGATCCCTTGGATTATTGACTCAGGTGCTTCTGACCATATGACCAATCTTTCTACCTTGTTTGTTTCATATGACTTGCTTCCTGGACGTGATAAAATCACTTTAGCTGATGGTTCACTTGCCCTTATCTCTGGTAAGGGAACCATCAAGGCTACGGAATCCTTGTTCCTACCTTCTGCCCTTCATGTACCTAAACTAAATACAAATTTGTTGTCTGTAAGTGTTTAACCAAGTCACTAAACAGTTGTGTAACTTTTTTTCCTTCTTACTGTGTTTTTCAGGATATAGAGTCTCAGAAGGTGATTGGGAGTGGCCATGAGGCGAACGGAATATACCTGCTTGATACTCCGGGATAATGCATTGATCATCTTGGGAATGTTGCTCTCGGATTTGTTTGTTCAGAGTCTGTTAGTCGGATTATGTTGTGTCATCGTCGTTTTGGTCAACTGTCTTTTTCTGCCTTGAGTCATCTATTCCCTGAACTGTTTAAGGGAATTAGTTTGTCCAGTCTTCCTTGTGAGTCTTGTGAGTTATCAAAGCATTGTAGAAAAAAATATCTTTTGAGCAATAAAAGATCTTCTTTTCCTTTTAATATTGTGCATTCTGATGTGTGGGGGCTTTACCACTTACCCTCCATGGGTGGCTACAAATATTTTATCCTGTTTATTGATGACTTTTCTCGGTTCACTTGAATATTCCTGATGAAATCCTGTGATGAAGTTCCAAGACTTGTAAGACAATTCTATGAATTTGTTCTAACCCAATTTGACACCAGGATTAAAATCTTCAGATCTGACAATGCAAAATAATATTTTGAGAAGAACCTATCCTGCTATCTCTCTGACATGGGGGTTATTCATCAAAGCTCATGTGCTAGGACCCCAGAACAGAATACAGTTGCTGTTCTTACTACTACCTACCTTATAAACCGTATGCCATCCAGGGTTTTGGGGTTTAAGTCTCCCTTCAATCTCCTTCATCCGGACAAGGACATTTTTCTTGTTCCTATTCGTGTCTTTGGATGCACCTGTTATGTACATGTTCCAAGTGTCCAAAGGCATAAATTTGAACCCAAAGCTCAAAAGTGTATCTTCCTTGGTTATTCCCCCAGACAGAAGGGTTATTGTTGTTTTGATCCAAAGACTGGCACTCGGTATGTCTCAATGGATGTCACCTTTGATGAGCTTTCCTCCTTTTATGGTTCATCTCCAGAAGGACATTGTCCACAGAGGGAGGATTTGTCACAGGTGTTTGCTCTTCCTCTTCCTGTCCCTGTTGAGTCTCTTGATGTGTCTGCTTCTCCTTCAAATGTATCAAGGGTGGATCAGTCGTTCCACTCTCCCTGTCCCAGTACTCTACCTCCTCGTCCTATCCTTAATCCCAAAGTGTATCAAAGGCAAAGATCCAGAAATGTGTAGGTTGTTTCTCCTACAATACATGAGCCTCATACACTTCCAGTCACAGAAGAGACAACAGGTCCTGTTTCAACACCTTTGGAGTCATCCTTCCCTGACCTTGATATTCCCATTGCTGTTAGGAAAGAAAAACGGAAGTGCATTGCACACTGCATTTCCAAGCACCTTTCTTATAGATTGCTTTCACCTTCATACTTTGCCTATCTCTCTTCTGTTGCTTCTAACCCTATTCCCAGGTCTGTGTCAAAAGTTCTTAAGATTTCAGAATGGAGGGATGCTATGAGATCTGAAATCGATGCCCTACACAAGAATGACACATGGGAAGTGGTGGATTTGCCTGAAGGGAAGGATCCAGTCGGTTGCAAATGGGTCTTTACTATCAAATACCGAGCTGATGGCACCATTGAAAGGTACAAGGCCAGGCTGGTTGCAAAAGGCTATACACAGACATATGGGATTGATTATTTGGAGACATTTGCAACTGTTGCCAAGATGACATCTGTGAGGGTTCTTCTATCTTTAGCTGCTCACTTTGAGTGGCCCCTTTATCAATTGGATGTGAAGAATGCATTTCTGAATGGTGAATTACATGAGGAGGTTTATATGTCTCTTCCTCCCGGGATGTATGGAACTGATATGAAAGGGATGGTATGTAGGCTGAAGAAATCTCTTTATGGACTAAAACAGTCTCTTAGAGCATGGTTTGAGAGATTTAGAACAACACTTATTAACTTTGGTTATGTGCAGACACAGTCCGATCATACTCTTTTTGTGAAGAGGAGTGGACCTCTAGCAGTATACCTCATTGTGTATGTAGATGATATTGTAGTGACCGGTAATGATGTTTCAGGAATTCATGATCTAAAATATTTTCTCCATACAGAGTTTGAGATTAAAGATTTGGGGGAATTGAGATACTTTCTTGGCATAGAAGTGGCTTGATCCAAGGATGGAATTCTTATCTCCCAAAGGAAGTATGTTCTTGACTTTCTCTCTGAAACTGGAAAGATGGGTGTTAGATCAGTTGGTACTCCTATTGATATGAGTCATAAACTCTCAGCCTCAGATGGGACATTGTTAGAAGACAAAGGAATCTTTCAGACTTCTTGGGAAACTTTTGTACCTATGCATGACTCGGCCAGATATTGCATATGCAGTCAGTTGCATTAGCCAATTCATGCATGCTCCTTGAGACACTCATATGGCAGCAGCAGAGAGAATCCTATGTTATTTGAAGGGCTCCCCAGGAAAGGGTATTCTGTTTACCAAGCATGGTTATATGAAACTTGAAGCCTACATCGATGCTGGCTGGGCTGGAAACATTGATAACAGAAGATCTACTTCTGGGTATTGCAGCTTGGTGGCTGGTAATGTTGTTTCTTGGAGAAGCAAGAAACAATCGGTTGTTGCTTAGTCTTCCGCTGAAACAGAATACAGGGCCATGGCACATGGAGTTTTTGAATTATTATGGCTAAAATCATTGATGGAAGAACTTGGGGTTGAATATGACAAGCCAATGATGTTGTACTGTGATAATCAGGCTGCCATCAACATTGCTCACAACCTAGTGCAACATGATAGAACTAAGCATATTGAAGTTGATCGACACTTCATTAGGGAAATGGTCTCTTCGGGTGAAGTGTGTCTTCCTTTCATCACATCTGAAGGACAGTTGGCAGATTTTCTCACCAAAGGCATTCCCAAGGCAAAACTTCAGCATGATACCAACAAACTTGGCATGATTAACATCTATGCTCAGCTTGAGGGGGAGTGTAGAGAAGATGGGCCGAATGGCCCATAGGATGTTTATTCTTTCTTGTTATATATGTTTTTTTGTAATGGGCCTTATTCTGGGCCCATCCTGTCTATATTATGTTCTTTGTAAATTCTAGCCCAACTAAGGGCCTCCTTGTAATTATTCAAATCTATCTTAATAAAATAGTGTTAGGGTGCTGAGAGAGAGTTAGGTTTGAAACTCTCATTCTCAAACCCTCATTACCGAACTCTCAAGTTCTCCTCTCTTCAGTTTTCTTCAATGATAAAGTCCCCAAACATCAGTATGCACAATTTTGAAAGGAATACTACACCAGAAATACAGTTCTTTTTCTGTTTCTTTTATTCAAGTGTGTTCATCCTTCTTTTGGAAAAAGTTGTTTAAAATTGCCATATCATAACTCATAAGCTATTGAAAAATCTAATATTGTATCTCCTGATTCATTCCTCTCCCCAAATCTAAATCCTCAATGCACCATATTATATCCTACACTTTTTTCCTACATGCCCATTTAAGTCTCCTATAAAAATATTCTCTTCATTTGGAATTTCTTGGGTTAATTGTTCTAAGTTTTTACAAAAATTGTCTTTTAATGTTTTCTTCTAAACCCACTTGAGGTGCATAAGCACTAATTATGTTAATGATTTCCTCACCTAAAACAAGTCTAATTAAAATTATTTTATCCTAATTCTTTTAACATTTACAATTTCATTTTTTAAATCCTTATCTACTATTTTCGCTACACCATTTCTATTGTTTGCCTCTCTTATACCATAATTTGTATCCATCAATTTCTTTAGCTTTTTTACTCTTCTATTTAGTTTCTTGTAGGCATATAATATTAACTCTTGTCTTCTTCATAGTGTCTACCAATTCCATGGTTTCTTTTGTTAATGTTCCTTTGTTCCAAGTGGCTAAACGAAGTCGTGTTTTTTGGACTAGCCTTTACCCACCCCCATTTAGAAGGATGCAAGAACCCTTGCCTATTTGACACCACACTTGGGTGTTGCCGTGGTAGGTCACTTACACGGACCATCCTATCAAACCCTTGCCCACTTAAAACTATATTCGGTTTAGGGTGCAATGCATCGATTCTGGAGAATGCCTTAGCATACGCATGAAAAGACAAGTCAAGATCCATATTCATGAGGGTTTGACAAAAGTTTTAGTGCCAACTGCCAACTTGACGTAAGCCTCCTTTATTCAGGCTTGGGATCAGCAGTGTAAGACGAGCTTACACAGGTGTAGTTTTTTGAAGCTACTTAGTCTCATATGTTCTGTAGATATGTAACAAGGATGTATCACCTTTACAAGAAACATTTTTTGCATGATATGTATTTCATAATTAGAGATAAAGTAGACTAAGATGTGCATAGAAGACCATCAACAACAGCTGTAAGATTAAGTGATTTGTTACAGGTTGAAGGAGCTAGAATGGCAAGGAGTAGACCAAAATGGACATGGGTAGAAATAGTAAGAAATGATTTAAGTGCCAATAATTTAACAATGGATTCATGTAGCCAACCCCATATAGTTGTGATAAAGCTTGAATGATGATGATATATTTCATATTTAGATGTATGAGCTTGTTCTGTATCCACCATATATGATTATCTCGAGTCTAATTAGGTTTACAAAGTTTTCTTATTATAATATTGATTTGTTATTTGTAGTTTGTGAAATCATCTAGTCTTTGTTGTACTTTGTAAGTTTTGTTAATATTAGGGTACCTGTTTTAACTTAAGTGTTGTTTCTTGATGATTATTGAGTTTCTTGTTTTAATATATACAGGTATACTGTTGGGAAGATCACACCAGTCCCTAGGCGCGAAGTTCGCTCCTCTGACTTTGGACCTCGGGCTAGAATAAGAATGTATTTCCCAAGAAAGGGTTCCCAACTTACACCTCCACACTATTCTATTGGTTTCTATTGGAAAGATTATTGCCCAATGGTTTTCAGGTATCTATGAAGCATATGTAAAGCTTTCTCTATCTTCTATAAATTCAAACTTTTGTTTCTTAGTACATCTATTGATATTGTTGAGAGTCTATTTATTTTCAAATTAAGGGTTTGTTCTATATCTAGTATTCAGCACCAGATTGCACATACTGTGTGGGAGTCCTAAAAAGGTTGTATGTTAATTAAGTTTCCATATGTTCATGTTAACATCTTAGGTCATGCATCATTTGGAAAGCCAGAACAATCATATTAATGAAAAACTCTCTCTCTGTGTATCTATTAGAGAAAGATCAAGAGGAAGGGGATGGATTTATAAATAGACTTGGAGAAATCATATGAATCGGTCTTTTCTGGGCTTTGTAATTGGAAAGATGTCTGTTTGGGACAAAGTGGAGGGCCTGGATAAAAGCATGCTTGAGATTTTTTTTTTTTTTTATTTTTCAATCCTAATTAATGAGATGGTGGGCTTCTTCCTTGCAAGAGGGGATTAAGCAAAGTGATCCTTTATCTTCTCTGTTTATAGTAATTGTAGATGTCTTCAGGAGCAGATGGAGATGGGTTGCTTAGAGGATGAATAAGGGGAGAAGAGGTGGTGATCACTCATTTATAGTTTGTAGAAAATAGTTTTGTTTTATAAGAGGGGAGAGGAGAAACCTAGGAACAAAGAGACAATTATTTAATAGATGATGGTGTCAGAAATTGGAAGACGGTGATGAAAACTGTTGGTTCGAGTGGTTAAGTGTTGGTGGGCTTATTTATCTTTTTATGTTTAAGTTCTTTAGTCTGTTATGGGCCTTTAGTTATTGGGCCTAAACCTCTTTAATTTTATTATGCCTAAGTGTCTCACCACTAATCAAGGGCATTCTGGTCTATTCCTATAACATCTTATTGTGAATATATATAATAGCTTCTAGGTCTGGCTGAGAACATATTGCCACCCATTCACAAACTTCTTCTCTTCTTCTTCTTCTACTGCTGTATTTCAGTAAACATGGTATCAGAGCTTCATTCGGCCTGACTGATTACAGCTAGTTTCTTTCCTCTTTCCCTCTTCTCTCTTCTAGTTTTTCCTTTTCTCTTATCTCTGCTACTGTGAAGAAGCCCTAGGATTGGTCGTAGACTACAGAAAGGTTTGTGTCTAGGGTTCTCTTGGATGTAGGGCCCAAGGAGAGGTTTTCCCAACAATTTATGTCGGCTACTAGAGAGATCTGTGTAGAAGAGATCTAGGAAGGACTGAGTGGACAGTCCTAGTTGTTGTTTGGGAGTTAGAACAGATTGCAGGGGGTGGTCACAGCCCAGGTTTGACTTCCAGAAGTGGTGTTTTTGACCATAAAAGCTGCTCTCAGCCCAAAACTGTTACAGTGAGTGCTTCAGTCCATTGAGATTACATCTCCGGTAAGTCTGAAATCTTGTCCCTCTCATTGAGATTACAGCTGTGGTTATTGTAAGAGGAAGAATATGTCTTCAATATCAGGAGAAGTGTCCTCCAAGGACAATAGGACTAGTGGGAGGTCTTCAAACCTGGAAAACCCAAATCTGCATAGCTTGTAGATCACTAGTGTGTTGTTAGATGATTACAACTCTAGAGAATGGTCTTTTTCAACCAAGATTTTCATTACTTCCCGGGAATTTATGGGCTATGTAGATGGACAGAAGAACGAATCTAAAGAGGATGATGCTGATTACTCAACTTGGTGTAAGGAGAATGCTATTGTTATGTCCTAGCTGCTTGCCTCAATAACTCCAAGAGTAGCAAGGACTGTTCAACACTTCCCTACAGATTCTATGATTTGGGAGGTGTCTAAAACCTATAGATAGCGGAAAAACAATGCAAGAATTTATAGGCTAACTCAAGATATTGTTGTATTGAGACAAGGGGATATGTTTGTTGCAACTTACTTTGCAACTTTAGAAGGACTATGGGAAGAACTAGACCACCACCTTGTACTTTGTGAAAACCTTATTTAGTCCTAGGTTACAGTAGAGAAGAAGGAGAAGAAGAAGAAGAAGAAGAAGAGGAGAAGAAGGGTTGCCACTAGAGAAAATTCAGTCCTCTCTCTAGTCGACCCACTTGTATTTATCTCCAATAACATAGTTACAAGAAAGACCATATTGTCCCTCATAAGTGATGGGACACATAACTTAAATAAAACAAACATTTCACTCTCAAATAGGTAAACCCAAATGACCAAAATACCCCTGATTTGTGTACTCTAACACTCCCCCTCAAGCTGGAGAGTATATGTCATATAGTCCCAGCTTGTCACAAATATAATCTACTCTGCCCCTGAGACAATCCCTTTGTAAAGAAATCTGCCCACTGATTTCCTGAGCTCACATGAGATGTGGTTATCACTCCACTTATCACTTTCTCTCTCACAAAGTGACAATCGACCTCAATATGCTTGGTTCTCTCATGGAAGACTGGGTTGGAAGAGATGTGAACAACATCTTGGTTATTACAGTATAGTCTCATGGGTTTGTCAACCGAGAACCCCGTCTATTGTAGCACGTTCTTCAACCATACTAGTTCACATGTGGTATGAGCCATAGCTCTGTACTCAACTTCTACACTACTCCTTGCCACCACTGGTTGTTTCTTGATCTTCCAAGTTACAAGATTGCCACCAAGGAAGGTACAATACCCTGTAGTTGATCTCCTGTCTGATATAGAACCAGCCCAATCAACATCTGTATACCATACTATTTCATGAGTCCCTCCACTTTGGTATAGCAAACCACGACCTGGAGCACCCTTCAGATACCTAACAATCCTTAGAACTGCTTCCCAATGAGGAATCCAAGGATGTTGCATAAACTGACTCACCATACTCACAGCAAATGATATATCTGGTCGGGTAATAGTCAGATAATTCAACTTTCCCACCAACCTCCTGTATCTTCCAGGATCATCAAACTCTTCACCTGCATCAACACTCAACTTGACATTAAGTTCCATAAGAGTCTCTTTTGGTTTAGTACCTAACAGTCCTGTTTCTTCAAGTAGGTCAAGAACATATTTTCTTTGACATAAGTTAATTCCATGCCTTGACCTTGCAACTTCTATTTCCAGGAAGTACTTCAGCTTACCCAAATCTTTCGTATTGAAGTGGTCCTGTAGAAATTTCTTCAACCTGTCAATCCCGTTACTGTCACTCCCAGTTATGAAAATATCATCCACATACACCACTAGCAAGATTTTCCCATCTTTTGAGTCATGGCTGAACACAGAATGGTCTACCTGACATTGTTTCATCCCAAAGTCTTTCACTACTTCACTGAACCTGCCAAACTATGCGTGTGGAGATTGTTTCAGTCCATAAATTGCGGTTTTGAGTCTACAAACCTTACCATCCTCCCACTGAGCAACAAACCCTGGCGGTTACTCCATATACACTTCCTCAATGAGATCACCATGTAGGAAAGCATTTTTGATGTCAAGTTGCACAAGAGGCCAATCATACATAGCAGCTAATGAAATCAACATCCGAATTGAACCAATTTTAGCCATAGGAGAAAATGTCTCCATATAGTCCACACCATATAGCTGAGAATAGCCCTTGGCCACTAACCTAGCCTTCAGTCGCTCCACACTGCCATCTAGAAGATACTTTACTATGTAGACCCACTTACACCCAACAACATGCTTACCAAGAGGAAGAGCAGTGAGTTCCCACGTGTGATTGTGTTGTAGAGCAGAGAGTTCCTCTTCCATGGCTTGCCGCCACCTTGGGGAGGTAAGGGCTTCCTAGATAGTCTTGAGAATGGAAACAGATGATAGAAATGATATAAAGTTGCGATGAGAAACAGAAAGGTGAGCAGCTGAAACATAGTGTGAAATAGGATGAGAAGTACAAATGCGTTTACCTTTCCACAGGGCTATAGGAAGATCAAGGTCCAAGGGAGAAGAAGCAATGACAAGATCTGTCAAGGAGGGCTGAATTGGAGGAGGGGCCGATGCTCTTCTGTGAGTATACACTTGTTTGATTGGTGGCCTCTCAGTAGTAATTGGCATGCGAGGTGAATCTGCAACTGGAATGGGAACCACGGGAAGGGGATCCGCAATAAGGATGGGAAGAGGAACTACGGGGGAAGGAGAAGAAACCACAGTATCTGAGAGAAAAGGAACTGATTCAAAGAAGGTGACATCGGAGCACACAAATGACTTATGGAAGTTAGGGTTATAGCACTTATACCCTTTCTGAGTCCTTGAGTAGCCAAAGAAGATACACTTAGTAGCTCGTGCATCTAACTTGTCTAAATCAGGCCCTAAGTTTTGAACAAAACAAACACATCCAAAGACTCTTGGGGTGAGAGGAAATGGAGACAAGGTGTGAAACAACACCGAGAAGGGGGATTGACTTCCAAGGATGGACATGGGCATCCGATTGATGAGAAAATAGGATGTGAGGACAACATCACTCCAAAAATGGTTTGGGACATTCATATTAAGCATCAAAGACCGAGCAGTTTCAAGGAGATGTCGATTTTTCTGTTCAGCTACACCGTTCTGTTGTGGGCTGTAGGCACAAGAAGTTTGATGAATTATCCCATGGTGCTCTAAGTATTGTTGAAATGGTATTGAGGTGTACTCTTTGGCATTATCAGAGTGAAGAATTTTAATATGAACACTAAATTGGGTACGTATTTCAGCATAAAATTTTTGAAAAATAGAAAACAATTCACTGCGATCTTTCATAAGATAAATCCATGTCATCCTTGAAAAGTCATCACAAAAATTACAAAATACTTATAGCCATTGTATGACATCACTTTGGTCGGACCCCAGACATCAGAATGAACTAAAGAAAAAGGACTCAAGACATGACTATCAACTCTTGGACTAAAAGAGACTCTATGATGTTTCCGAAGCTGACATGACTCACAATCCAAAGATGAAAGATGACTCAAGGAAGGAATGAGCAACTTCATAGCCTTGAGAAAAGGATGACCAAGTCTGCAGTGCCATTGAAGAGGAGTAAGAGATGACTGGAAAGCTACTGGAGGGCCACCACCATCAAGGTAATACAATCCACCTACCTCATGCCCTCCACCAATCTTCATCCCCGTCTTGAGATCTTGAAACACACAAGCAGAGGGATAAAAGGTTATGGAACAATTAAGTGACTTGGTTAATCTACTAACAGACATAAGGTTAAAGGGGAACTTGGGGACATATAAAACAAATTGTAAAGACAAGGAAGATCGATCAACATCACCAACACCACAGATGGGAGATGTAGAACCATTAGCAAGAGTAACTATTTGAGATGTGGAGGACCGAGAAAGAGAAGAAAATACATTAGGAGTCCCAGGCATATGGTCCGAGGCTCCGGAGTCAATGATCCAGTGTGAAGGCTTGGAAGCCAAGCAAGCCATACTTGAATGGGAAAGGGTAGCTGTGTTTTGCTGAGAAGATGTTTGAAGGAACTGCTTATATACTGCATGGGGTACACTCACCATCTCCTTCCCAGAAACGCCAGTAGATGTGGAGGGGATCATGTCAGTTTGCTGACTTTCAGTAGCTGTACCACACTACCCTTAGTCACAACATGGTTAGCCCAAGTGTTGGGTGGACCATGTAAATCATAGCAGAAATTAACCGTGTGCCCCTCTAATCCATAGTATGTACACTTCCTTGGGGTATTACTTCTTCCTTTACCACGACCTCCGCCTGAGTCCCGACCTCCACTCTGGCCACCAGCACAGTTAAACATGGGACCAACATGGTTACCTGGAAGTCCACGATCACCACCACCACCTCTATTTCCACGGCCTCCTCCTCTAGTCACCACATAATCAGATCTGTCTGAGAGAGAAGAATGCTCTATAGACTCAATAGATTCCTCCTAAGACTGGCAAAAACTTCTTCAAGTGAGGTGAGGGAAGAGCAGACCCTCCCAGTATTTGTGCTCGGACCGGCTCATATTCAGCCTTCAAACCCACCAAAAACCTTGTTACATCAAGTTGCTCACGTTGTTGTTGCTGAATCTGAACATCCTGTGTCAGAGGATGATACACATTGAGCTCATTTTGGATATTCCTCGAACTTGCATAGTATTCCTCCAAGCTTTGACTGCCTTGCTTCAGATTGAAGTACTCTTGGTACAACTGATACACCCTAGTTGTATTGTCTTGCCCGGAATACAGTTTCTTAGCATGATCCCAGATTTCTTTAGATGTATCTAGGAACATAAAGTCACGCTAATTTTTGGTTCCATGCTATTTCACAGCCATGTCATTATTTGTGCATCTTCCTGTTCCCAGTCACTAAACCCTAGAGATTCAGAGGAGGGTTTCTCCTCTTTCACATGTTTTACTTTTTTCTTGCATTTTAAAAACACCTCCACGGATTTTGCCCACAGCACATAATTCTCACCATTTAACTTAATAGATGTCATTTGAACATTTAAGTAATCTGGAGAAATCATAACGCTTGTTTTATTGTCATTCCCATCTCCAATCAATGCCATCTTAACTAATTCACCTTACCTCACAAAGAAATCACTGCAATATGTAGAGTATTCACCTTCAAGTATTCAGCACTACCTCACGCACTTCCACAAAACTTATTTCACTTTCAGCACCACCAACTTCTTCAAATACACATTACACATCAAATACAAAAGCTGAAATCACTCAGTCATTAAATCAAACTCCTGTACTGCACACTGCAGAACCACTCACACACCAAATACAAGAGCTAAAATCACTCAGTCATTAAACCAAACACCTATATTACACACTGCAGAACCATTCACACATCAAATCCAAGGGCTGAAATCACTCAGCCATTAAACCAAACACTTACACTGCACTCTGCAGAACCAACTTGTACTCAGCTGAACACTGTTCACCCGAACCTGCTCTCTTTGTACCATCGTATAGAGAGCTTCCTACCAATCACAATAAACAGCCACTGCACCACAAACCAGAGGCATGAAGGCCTCCTATAGAGAAAAACAACCATTGCTTTTCAACCTTTCCCTTAATCTCCTAGTGGTTCTTGAGAAATCTGCAAAACCCTAGAGAGGAGGGCGATAAAAAAATTGGGTAAACCAGAATAAAAGAGCAAGACGAGAAGCCTAAGAAGGGTCAAAAAACAAGTGGAAATGTTGTCATAAGTAACAACGGTGAAAGCCTAAAGAACACACCTATAGTTGCACCTCCTCAAATGGGACAAACCACTAATTCCTTTACATCAGGGTCCTTTGATTTCACTATTGATGAGGTAGAAATCCTTAGCCGAGCCATGGCTCATCTAAGAAACAATTCCCTTGCTTCCACCTCTCTTGCCGAATCAGGTATTGTCTTTGTTCACAGTGTGACTAGTCCTATAGTGTTTAATTCTTGGATTATTGATTTCGGTGCTACTGACCATATGACACACGTCTTCTTTATTTTCCTCTTACCATTTGATGTTTGGCCAAGATAAGATGAGAGTTGCTGATGGTTCCCTCTCCACCATCTGTAGGAAAGTGGAGGTTAACTTAAGCAAGGATCTCTCTCTTAAATCAATTTTACATGTTCCCAATGTTGCTCCCAACCTCTTATCTATCTCTAAGCTTACCAAAAATTTAAACTATAGCATAACATTCTTTTTTTTTTATGTTGTAACTTAAGTAGGGGCATAAGGGTCCTTTCCCTTCTAATTATGGTCACCCTATATATATTAATATAAACTGGTATTGCCAGTACTGATGTTGACTCCAAATCTCTCTTCTCTTCTCTCTTCTATCCTCTCTTCCTCTTTTCTTCTCCTTCCTCTCTTCTCCTCTGTTCGGATGTTAATAACTGTAGAGAACACGGATGTGGGCCCCACTGCAGTGGTCCCCACTGTGTTCGTAGGACAACAGTGTAGTTATTTGTTTCAGTTATAGTAGTGTCAGTTTGAGTCAGTTTGTTAATTCAGTTGTTATTTATTTAAGTTTTTATTTACTTTATTTATTATGTAAGTACCAAGGGCAGATGAGTCCTTTCCATTATGTACTAAACATAACCTATAAATATTAAGAGAGTGGCGACAGCAGATCTGTTAGAATCTGTCCCTCCTTTCAACAACTTGTGTTCTCTTGCTTCTCTTCTATTCTCTCTCCTTTCTCTCACTTTCTCTTCTGTTTTGTAAACCTAAAACCTTTTAGGATTCAAGACTGATTACAATCTTGATCTTCTACTTGGTATCAGAGCCTATCTAGGGCTTCTCATGTGTGTCTAGTCCAGCCGACCACATGAGGACTAGCTAGGGCTAGAAGCTTTGAAAAAGTTTTTCGGTGGCTGAATCTTGGAGATTACCAGGAGAGGTTCGCAGCAGTTGAAGGCTTGCCGCGGCTTGCAGAGAGTTGGTAATCAGGAAGAGGCAGCGAAGGTTAGGGTTCAGGTAACCCTAGAAGACATTAAACCGAAGACAGGTAATCAGTAAGTTTTTTTTTTTTATTGAGTTTCAGAGACTACAACCAGCCGAGATAGGTTGGACCTATCTAGAAAGAGGTGCCGAACTGTGTTCAAGTTTGTTCTAGGGTTTGGCTTGCCGAACTGTGGTTAAGTTTGTCTCTAGGGTTTGACTGTTGGGCCGAACCCTCCTCTTCAAAGGTGATTAGTTTTTAGGGTTTCATATTGCCCTATGACAAGTCCCACTTGTGCGGACTACTTGGAGAATGCAACTGAGCACTTACTTCAAACTTACAGTTGAAACCCTATTTTTGCTCTCGCAGCAGTGGGCCCCACAGTAGTGATTTCAGAAAATAGCATCTCAGATTGATAGGTTGCCTGATAATGTGCATGCCGATTGATTTCAGATCAGATTTGAGTTGATTTCTTGCATATACTGTGATAGGCGATTGATTTCAGATAAGATTTGGGTTGGTTTCAGATTGGATCAGATCAGATTTCAGATCAGATCAGATTTGTGTTGGTTTCGGATCAGATTTCAGACTTACTTGCTTGACTCTGTTTTCTGGTATAATTGCTCTAACAGTTTGTAGCCACTGAATCTGGAGTTTAAGGGTCAGGGAGAAAGTAGTTTTGGAAACCACAGTTATGGTAATGTATCTGAAACCGGGTTTCAGATTACAACTATGAGATTTGATGGGTCAAATTATTTGGAGTGGGTGCAATCAGCCATGATGGCTATTGGAGGAAGGGGAAAACTGGGTTACCTCTTGGGAGATGTGAAAGAACCTTCCAAGGAGGACCCAACATTCACCAAGTGGGTTCAAGAGAACTATTTAGTTATGGCATGGCTGTGTAATTCTATGCAGCCACATATCAGCCGAAATTACTTGTGGGCCAAGACAGCCAAAGAGATATGGGATGTTGTGAAAGAAACCTATTCCCAACCCCTTAATGTTGCCAGAGCCTATGAACTGAAGTGTGAGGTGAACAGCCTTAAACAAGGAGAGAAGCCAGTTTCTGTCTAATTCTCTACCTTGAAATCCTTGTGGCATGAGATTGACCATCTAGAGACCCTTGAGTGGGAGAGTCCCAAAGATGCACAGACTCACAGAAAGCAAGCCGAGACGAATAGGGTATATGAGTTTCTGGCTGGTTTGAATTCAGAATATGACATTGTGCGACAACAGATATTGACAAGAGATAGTGCGACCCTCTCTCAAGCATACTCCCTGGTGCATAGTGAAGAGACCAGAAGGAAAGTCATGATGCAGCCTCAGCCCTCTTTCCCAGCCTTGACAGCTATTAAACCCAAGCCAGGGGGTGACTCAGAAAGGGACCGGATGAAGGAAGATAAAAGGGATCTGGTATGTGAACATTGCAAGAAACCCAAGCACACAGAAGATACTTGTTGGAAGCTACATCCTCACTTGGTCCCAGCAAAACTAAGAAATAAGAAGGGTAATGCTCATATGGCAGTGAACACTGATTCAACATCCTCATCAGGCACATCCCTAGAGACTTTAGCTGCCGTTCGGGCTGCCCTCATACAGTTGGAAAAGGAAGTTGGGAGTTCAGCTCAGCCATCTCAGTCACCATCAGCTCCTGCCACATCTGCATTTGCACATTCAGGTACTTGAGCCTCAGCTTACCATGCTTCAGCTCCAGGTAATATTGATCACTGTTGGGTAATAGATTCAGGTGCATCTGACCATATGACTAGCTTTCCATCTTTGTTCACTTCTTATCACTTGTCCTCTGGCCGAGATAGAGTATCCATTGCTGATGGCTCTCTTGTTCCCATTTCGGGCAAGGGGGACATTAAGCTATCGGATACTATCTCTTTATCTTCTGTCTTGCATGTTCCTAAGCTTGATACTAACCTGCTTTCAGTTAGTAGTATTACCAAACACATGAACTGTTCAGTAACCTTTTTCCCTGACCGATGTGTTTTTCAGGATTTGGAGACGAGGAAGGTGATTGAGACTGGCCGTGAGACGAACGTGATCTATCTGCTTGGAGAGAGTTCTCGTTGGGAGGAGTCAGTGGAAAAGAAGTCTTTTGTTTTCCAGTCTGTGAGTTCGGTTATGCTTTGGCATAACTGATTAGGTCATTTGTCTTTTAAGTCTTTGAAGAGTCTGTTTCCTACTTTATTTGAGTCTGTTGAGTTATCAAAGTTGAAGTGTTGATAGTTGTGAGTTTGCCAAACATTGTAGAACCTCTTATTCTTTAAGTAATAAAAGGAGTAATTCCTCTTTTGATATTGTGCATACTGATGTTTGGGGGCCATATCATATCTCTTCTATGGGTGGGTACAGATATTTTCTACTGTTTGTTGATGACCATACCCGGTTTTCTTGGGTCTATCTTATGCGTTCTCGGGATGAGGTTCCTGCTCTGACCCAAAACTTCCATCAGATGGTTCTCACTCAGTTTGGAACCAAAATCAAAGTCCTTAGATCTGATAATGCAAAGGAATACTTTGCTCAGCCATTGACCTCCTACCTTCTTAGCCATGGAGTTATTCACCAGAGCACTTGCCCTTATACACCACAGCAGAACGGCATTGCTGAAAGGAAGAATAGGCATATCTTGGAGGTGGTTAGAAGCATTATGTTTACCTCCAATGTACCTATTCGCTTCTGGGGTGATGCTATCCTCATGACAGTTTATCTCATTAATCGAGTTCCTTTCATGGTCCTTGATATGAGAACCCCCTTTTCCCTTCTATACCCAGACAAGGAGTTGTTCATTGTTCCCCTTAAAACCTTTGGTTGTACCTGTTTTGTTCAGCTTCTCGGGCCTCATCATTCCAAGTTTGAACCTAAGGCCTCCAAATGCATTTTCCTTGGTTATGCACAAACTCAAAAGGGTTATTGCTGCTACGATCCGGTTTCAGGAAAACGGTTTGTCTGCATGGATGTCACCTTCTTTGAGGAGACACCCTATTATCCTAGGGTTTCTCCTCAGGGGGAGAGCAGTGAGAGTGGGGTTGTTTTGAGTTTCCTTCCTCAGGGGGAGAGTAGTGAGAGTGGAAGTGGGGCTAGTAGAAGTGGGGTTGTTCCTTTACCTATTCCACTGGGTAATGAAGGTTGTAGTGGTGAGGGTGGTCAGAGGGAGCCGGAGTTGAGAGTCTATCACAGGCGATGCAGGCAGGTTGATCCTAGTCTTCAGCAGTCCCGGCCAGCTCCAGTTCCTTCTGCGGCTTCAGATCCAGAGCCTACTGAGATACCTCTCACTGTTGCCACTTCCCCTCCTGTGGATGACCTTGATCTCCCTATTGCCATTCGCAAAGGGAAACGACATTGCACCACTTCTACAGCTCACAGCATCTCACAATTCTTATCCTATGATCGTCTATCATCATCTTACCGGTCCTATCTCACTTCCATTGCCGATGTCCCTATTCCAAGAACAGTGCAAGAAGCCTTATCAGTTCCAGAATGGAAAGATGCAATGCAAGTCGAAATGGATACCCTGTTGAAGAATAATACTTGGGCACTGGTTGACCCACCAAAAGGAAAGAAACTGGTGGGATGCAGATGGGTGTTCACTGTGAAGCATAATGCTGATGGCTCTATTGAAAGGTACAAAGCCCGGCCGGTTGCAAAGGGGTTCACTCAGACTTATGGTATAGACTACTTGGAGACCTTTGCCCCGGTAGCCAAGATGACCACCATTCGAGTTTTGTTATCCCTTGTAGCAAATCATTCTTGGCCCTTGTTTCAGATGGATGTTAAAAATGCATTTCTGAATGGAGACTTACAAGAAGAGGTTTACATGCAGTTGCCTCCTGGATTCTATGATACAGAGACAGGTAAGAAGGTTTGCCGACTGAACAAGGCATTGTATGGTTTGAAGCAGTCACCTAGAGCCTGGTTTGATAGGTTCAGATTAGCCCTTGGAAGGTTTGGTTATGTACAGGCCCAGTCAGATCATACACTATTCATCAAGAGGGTGGAGTCCTCTCTGACACTACTAGCAGTATATGTTGATGATATTGTGGTGACAGGAAATGACAGTCATGAGATTGAGTCCCTCAAACAGCTCCTTCATCAAGAGTTTGAGGTGAAAGATCTTGGTGCACTACGGTACTTTTTGGGTATTGAGGTTGCTAGATCCAAGCAGGGGATTTTTATCTCTCAGAGAAAATATGTTCTAGATCTGTTGGCGGAAACTGGAAAGTTGGGTGTTAAGCCGGTTGATACACCCATCGAACAAAATCACAAGATTAGTGCAGAGGGTGGGGAGCCTCTTGAAGACAGAGTTATGTTCCAACGGTTGGTTGGAAAGCTTCTATATCTCTGCCTCACTCGGCCGGATATCAGCTATGCAGTTAGTGTTGTTAGCCAGTACATGCACTCCCCTAGAACTTCTCATCTTCTTGCGGCAGAGAATATTAGCATACTTGAAGAGATGCCCGGGTAGAGGTATATTGCTCAAGAACAATAATCACATGAAGGTGGAAGTCTATACAGATGCCGATTGGGCTGGAAGTGTTGATGACAGAAGGTCTACCTCTGGATATTGTGCCCTGGTGGGAGGTAACCTTGTCTCTTGGAGGAGTAAGAAGCAGAGTATTGTTTCTCGCTCCAGTGCTGAAGCAGAATACAGGTCAATGGCTAATGGAGTGGCTGAAATCTTATGGCTGAGGTCACTACTTGAAGAGTTGGGTATTGACTATGAAAAGCCCTTAATGGTGTATTGTGATAATCAGGCAGCTATTAATATAGCCCACAACCCAGTGCAGCATGACAGAACTAAACATATCGAAGTTGATCGACATTTTGTGCGAGAAAGGGTCACATCACAAGAAGTGTGTCTTCCGTACATCACATCTAATATGCAGCTTGCGGATATCCTCACCAAGGTTGTACCAAGGAAGAAGTTAGAGACAGGCCTATCCAAGTTGGGCATGATAGATATCTACTCCCAACTTGAGGGGGAGTGTAGAGAACACTGATGTGGGCCCCACTACAGTGGTCCCCACTGTGTTCGTAGGACAGCAGTGTAGTTATTTGTTTTAGTTGTAGTAGTGTCAATTTGAGTCAGCTTGTTAATTCAATTGTTATTTATTTCAGCTTTTATTTACTTAATTATTATGTAAGTACCAAGGGCAGATTTGTCCTTTCCATTATGTACTAAACATAACCTATAAATATTAAGAGAGTGGCGGCGGCAGATCAGTAAGAATCTGTCCCTCCTTTCAACAACTTGTGTTCTCTTGTTTCTCTTCTATTCTCTCTCCTTTCTCCCTCCTTTTCTTCTGTTTTGCAAACCTAAAACCTATTAGGATTCAAGACTGATTACAGTCTTGATCTTCTACTATATCCTGATAAAGAGTTGTTTACCATTCCCCTTAAAACCTTTGGGTGTACTTGCTTTGTTCAGATTCTTGGTCCTCATCATTCCATCGTAAGGCCTCAAAATGTATCTTCCTTGGTTATGCACAAACTCAAAAGGGATATTGCTGCTATAAACCCACTTCTAGGAAGAGATGTGTCTCTATGGATGTCACCTTCTTTAAGGATGTACCCTATTATCCAAGGGTTTCTCCTCAGGGGGAGAGTAGTGAGGTTGGGATTAACTCATCAAAAGTTCATTTACCTGTTCCATTAAGTGAAGAGGGATGTAATGGGGAGGGTTGTTAGAGGTGCAGGGATGTGAGAATCTATCACAGACAGTGGAGGCAAGTTGATTTTGGTCATCAGCAATCCAGGCAAGCCCCAGTTCTTTCTGTGAATCCAAATCCAGGTACCATAGTTCCTTCTACATATCCAGATCTAGGTACCACAATCCCTTTATCAAATATTACAGATGAGATACCTTCCACTATTGAGCCTTCACCTTCATTAGATGACCTTGACCTCCCTATTGTAGTCCGTAAAGGCAAATGTCGTTGCACCACATCCACAGCTCACTGCATTTCCTAGTTCTTGTTCTATGATCATCTGTCCCCCTCTTACAAGTCCTTTCTTGCACCCATTGATGATATTCCCATTCCCAGAACAGTGCAGGAAGCCTTGTCAATTCCTGAGTGGAAGGATGCAATAAAAGTATAAATGGATGCCCTCATCAGAAACAATACCTAGGAGATAGTTGATTAGCCTAAAGGGAAGAAACCGGTTGGATGTAGATGGGTGTTCACTGTTAAACATAATGTCAATGGTTCCATTGAAAGGTATAAGGCCCAATTAGTTGCAAAGGGATTTACTCAGACATATGGTATTGACTACTTGGAGACTTTTGCACCAGTAGCAAAGATGACCACTATCAGAGTCTCATTTTCTCTTGCAGCCAGTTACTCTTGGCCTTTGTTTCAGATGGGTGTTAAAAAGGCCTTCCTCAACAGAGACTTGTAGGAAGAAGTTTACATGTAGTTACCTCTTGGATTTTATGGTGCAGAGACAGGAAAGAAGGTTTGTCGGTTGAACAAAGCCTTGTATGGACTAAAACAGTCCCCTAGAGCCTGGTTTGATAGATTCAGACAAGCCCTTGAAAAGTTCTTATATGTGTAGGCCCAGTCAGACCACAGTGAGACTAAGTCTCTTAAGCAACTCTTTCATCAAGAGTTTGAGGCGAAAGATCTAGGAGAGCTACAATACTTCTTGGGTATTGAGGTAGCTAGGTCCATTCATGGGATTTTTGTTTCTCAAAGAAAGTATGTCCTTAACTTGTTGGAAGAAACTGGAAAGTTAGGTATTAAGCATGATGACACACCTATTGAACAGAACCACAAGTTCAGTGCAGAGGATGGAAAGCCTCTTGAAGATAAAGTTATGTTCCAACGGTTAGTTGGAAAACTTCTCTATCTTTGTCTCACACGACCAGACATCAATTATGTAGTCATTGTTGTTAGTCAGTATATGCACTCTCTTAGAACTACTCACCTACTTGCAGTTGAGAGGATATTGGCATATTTAAAGAGATGCCCAAGCAGAGGCATTTTATTCAAGAATAATAACCACATGAAGATAGAAGTTTACACATATGCTAATTGGGCTGGGTGTGTTGATGATAGAAGATCAACATCTGGATATTGTGCTTTTGTAGGAGGTAATCTTGTCTCTTGGAGGAGTAAGAAACAAATTGTTGTTTATCGTACCAGTGTTGAAGCTGAATATAGGTCCATGGAAAATAGTGTGGCTGAAATTCTATGCTTGAAATCACTATTTGAGGAGTTGGGTATTGTTTATGAGAAGCCCTTAATACTATACTGTGATAATCAGGCTACCATTAATATAGCCCATAATCCAATACAGCATGACAGAAGTAAGCATATTGAAGTGGACCGACATTTTATCAGAAAAAGGGTTACATCTCAAGAAGTATGTCTTCCGTACATCACCTCCGACACGTAGCTTGCAGATCTTCTCACCAAGGCTGTTTCGAGGAAGAAGCTAGAGGCAGACCTATGCAAGTTGGGAATGACAAATATCTATTCCCAACTTGAGGGGGACTGTAGAGAACACTGATGTGGACCCCACGGGTGTGGTCCCCACTGTGTTTGTATGACAGCAATTAGTTATGATTAGTTTATTTCAGCTTTATCTTATCTTATCTTTTTACGTTGCCATGTAAGCAAATTTTCAATCCTTTTACAATTATGATACTATGAATATAAATTTAGAGTGGGCTGTTTTAACACAACCACTCTCTCTTTTCTCAGAAATCTCTCTCGAGTTCTCCCTCTCCTTCTTTCTTCTCTTCTTCTCTTCTTCTCTTCTTTTAGTTTCTATTCAAAACCTACGACTAGTTGCAATCTTGTATGACTACTTTCTTTAATTTGTAGGCTCGGGCAATATTCAGCTTTTGGGAATAGGTCTCTGTGGCACTGTCCCACACTAAGTTTGCAATTACCATCCATAGGTAGTGGTAACTAATCTGTGGGTGAAGTTTACTAACCAGCCCCACTACTGTGTAATTTTCTTGCACCCACCTCTTATAGGTAGGATCATTCTCCACAGGTTTCCTCTTGCTCCTGGTGATGTAACCCCATTTTCGTTAACTAAACATATGTATCTTTATAGATTGGGACAGACCAAATAATTGGTTCCATCCAATTACACTGGACACTACTCTTAACAAAGTCTCCACAGACCCTCCATGTCCAAATCCAGAATTGTGGGATATTTGGTTCCTCCTCCAGTTTGCTTCATTGACTAAACGAATGTAAACGAAAATCAAATTAGGGCTTTACTAATCAAGAATTGCTAACCCAAAGCAAAAACTACTCTTCAACCACCCAAAACTAGGGTTTCACAAGACCCAATAGGACGGAAGAAGAAGAGAAAGTGCACCCACTACCAAAGGTTCCAGAACATTGTCCAACCTAAATCGATCTTAAAGGAAATCAAAAAACTTCACTTTAGTGCCCAAGCACCAACTTCAAAGTGTCTCTAGAACCCATAACTAAGTTTCTCCAGTTATCTAGGGCTTTTGGGAAAATTCTCCAAAAACTGCCTTGGGCTTCAACTAGGGATGAAAAACTCCAACAACCCTCCCAACTGAGCAACATAAGTTGCTAATTAATCAGCTGATAAGTTCTCCATACACGCTGTGTAGGGACCAAAAAAGAGGAAAATGTCAAAGGTGGGAACTTGCTCTGATACCAAGTTGCAAAACACACTTGTAATAATTCAGAAAATAAAATTAAAATAGAAAGAGAAAGAAAGGATGAAGAGTTTCAGAAGAACCTTTAGGAAGAATATGAAAGAATGAAGAGAAGATAATAGTTTGATCTATCTCCCTTCTCTCATTTGATTTATATATGCTGAAATAAAAACTGTGTAAAGGTACAAGAGTTCATTAGTTGGGTGGCTGACTTAAGCATAAACAAAAAGAATTAAAAACAGGCTCATAAAGAAGGCCCACTACAGCAGAACCAACAGCAGAAATAAAGCTAATTAAAACAAAGAAAACTAAGGCGCATTCGGCCCAGTCTCTCTACACAACTTCCTAACTTGAAAGGAGTTGGATGGTCTCCATACAACGATTTCCCACTCCTTCATAGCTTCCTCATCCGGGTCCAAATTAACAAAGTGACCCACCAAGCTTCTTTTCAACATATTTAGATGTCCAAAAGCACTTCCATTCAAAGTCATGCTAACCTCCATACTCTTTGGTCCAAAGATAAAATGGGAGACCATGAATTGCCACTTAGTTGTTGAAGTTTAGGCTATCTGGAACTGCGTTTACCATTGCCAAACAACGAGTAATCGAAACCTATTTCCCATAAATGAGCACCGATTCTAATCTAGTACAAGTTGAGACCAACTCCTCAGAAGGAGAAAAACCCACCACCCTATTAGAATCAAAAGGCCTTAGGTGCAGTAGATGGGGGTGTGAAGGTTAGCAGACAGCCCTAGTTCCACGTCCCTCCAACTCAAACCTTTACCTTTAGTTTTGTACAAATAAATGCATCCTTCCACTTCCCGAAAGGTCCAGATTAATGGATAACAGAAATGTAGGTCGACCCACCAGACCACACCACTCTGCTTCCTTTTTTTAGCTGCAGAAAGGAATCCAACAGAGGGAGAGAGGCTGAGGGGGTTTCTTTGTAAAACAGGAACAAAACCAGACTCTATAAGAACGACTTCCATCCTCTTTTGTTTGCTTCTTCTGGAATACAGAGGCTACACATTTTATCAGATCCTTCCCATTGACTTAGTGAACAAATTTTCCCCATCTATCTTCATTTAGTTGGAAGCATATTATTCTTCTCCTCTCTACCAGCCTACGAAGTTCAAAGCTTCTTTCCCGGTTCTCTAAGATCGCCTGAAACAGATTCACCGTTCATTAAACCTCCTCCTCCTTCAGGCTTAACCTCGTCCAATCACCTCTACCATGTTCTGTTATCACCAGTTCTCTTAGATGGTTGTTAAACAAAGCTTCTAGTTCAAATGTTTTGGATCCAGTCACTATCAGTCATCGAGAGGTCACCATTACTGATTGCAATAGAAAGGAGACCATGGAAGGAAAACTGTTATCTATCTCATTTAACTTTTCTCAATAAAAGACCCAAAAAGTTGGCATACAACACGAGGACTTCCCAGAAGGTCACCCATCCTAGTACTACTCTCACCCAAGCACGCTTAACTTCGAAGTTCTTTTGTTTTCTTTCTTTCTTTCTGTTTTGAGACATACCCCTTAGAGGCATCTGTGCTTCCAAAGTACTCCTCAGGACATTCTGATTGTGTGTGTGTGTGTGTGTGTGTGTGTGTGTCGCCTCAAGGCACGCCTCCAGGCATATGCCTCAAATGCCTTTTAAAACATTGATTCATATAACTAACAAAGTAAAATCTGTTGGAAACAACATAAAAGACAATAAAGCATTGGGAAATATGTCAGTTCCAATAATACTTCGTTTCAGTACCCATTAAAATGGAAATATTAGGAAATACATTACGTTGACATTTTAAACCATGACTACATCTACAACATGAACAAGATGATCGCAGAAATTGAAGACAAGAAAATATTTACAATCATGAACCAAATTAACCTCATGATAGTCATAGATGGAATAAATATTGCAATGTTTTAAAACATTGAAGCGTGACACGAGGCATTCCACTACGTGGAGGCGTGAAGCGTAGTTCATAACGTAAGAGGCATAAGCCTCCTGAACTCAAGGAGGTGTAAGCCTCCTTAAGAAGGGGGGATGAGGAGGAAAAAACAGGTGGAGGAGGAGGAGGAAGAAGAGGAAGGAGGATCTCATTATTCTTTTATTTTTAATAAAAATATTTTATATTAATAAGAACAAAGATGCATAACACTAGCTGAAAGGGGAGGTCTTTTCTTTCCCCTTATCTTTCCTTCCCTTTTGTTTTCTTTCTCTTCTCATTTTTTTCTTTTCTTTCATTCTTTTTCTTTATCTTCTCTTCCTTTTTTTTTCTGAGAAAAGTTAAACAATATTCATTGATAAGAGAACGAGATACATGAGGAGGTGTACAAAGCAAGGGAAGAACCCCTACAATTTACAAAGAAGGAAGTTTGTCGCTATATAGATGCTCTAAGAGTGCACCACATTTCGCTAAACCATCTGCTGTATGGTTGTATTCCCTAGGGATCCAGACTAACTTAACATTTAGGCATTCCAATGAGTCCCTGGCCTCTTCTAAATAGTGAATTAATCTCCATGGTCCCCCCTTTTGTCTCTTAACCATTTTATTGTATTTGTTGAATCACCTGCAATGGTTAAATTTTGAATTCCCAAATTTTTTATTATTCTGATTCCTGTGAGGGCAGCCATTACTTCAGCCTTTGTGGAATCTGCCACACCAATAGGACCGCTGAAAGTCCAAACGATGTTGCCCCTTTCATCCCTTCTCTTTCTTTTCTTTTCCTTTCCTTTCCTTTCCTTTCTTTTCTTTTTCTTTCTTTTTTTCTTTTTTTTTCTGTCTTTTTGTAAGAGGTGTGCGTTAGGTGCATGAGGCGTGCGCCTCTAACACACCTCATGAAAAAGGTGTATGAGGTGTATGCTTCTTGCACCTGAGGCATACACCTTAGAGGTATCAATGCCTCTGGCATACGCTTCATGCATATGCCCCATGCCTTTTAAAACACTAATTCATTGCATCAAATGAAGTAAATATCTCACAAAACATTTTTTCCACAAAGAAAATAAAATCTTTATCACATTCCTAAAGAACATCAGTTGAAACAAAGATTTCAGCATTACCAAAATCAATACACTTTGGATTTCAGAATAATTACTATTTTATTATATACTCCATTCCACTGACTACCTGTACAACTATTACCCCTAGGCAGTTTAGGAGTTTGTTTTCAACTAGAGAGCATGCAAGATCATTACTTCACACATATTGAAGTTCAGAGGAATTTTGTTTTCCGCATGAAATTGGACAGCAACAATAATAACATTAAAAAAACCGTCCCCATATAGTGAACCTTTTTACCTGATACCAAGCTGCAGATTAAGCATCAGATAATAGCTTCTATGACCTTTAAAAATGGTTTCACCAGACTTCTTTGTTCCTTTTAGTTCACATTTATTTTTTTGAGTCATCTCTGCTTCATTGTTCCTAACCCTCTCGCTAATCAAGACTCCTTGCATGTATTCCCTTTCATATACCAAATTACAGCTGCCTTGCTCCACAGTTTGATCTTCATCAGTGCTAAAGCTGTCCCTTGCCGGAACTTCTGCAAGAGGATCATCAGCACTAGGAGCACCATCTAATGATATGGTCCTATGTGATATCCTTCCAGAACCTCTGAGAAGACCAAAAGAAAGCTTCTCAGAAAGACTGTGTTTCATACCCAGTTTATGATCCCTCAGTTCCCCCAAGTTCACAGGTGAAGTATGAGGTAGCATAGTCTGCATTTTATCATAATATCCTGCAGTACTACGCCACCTCGTTAGAGATGGTAGTTTACTTCCAGCAGGATAGAATGTTCCCGGTCCATCCTTTTGGCCCCTAGTCCATGTTCCAAAGTAATATCCCCCATCAGCAAACCTGTAAAATCCTGACCCATGTCTCAATCCATCCAACCAAAACCCATCAAACAAATCACTCAGAGAGTCCAAGATCTAAATGAGATTTAGATATGGAAACTTCCTAATTATATTAGGAGATGGTTAATCTAATGTACAGATAAGATAAGGATTATCCTTTATCTTAAAGGGATTTCTAATCCATATATGATTTAGGTTAGCAACTCCTAATGGGATTATGAGCTGATCCCTTTAAGTCTATAAAAGGAAGAGGTGGCGGCAGCTTTTAGACATCCATCAGCACTCGTCAGTAGCAAAAACTGAACTGATAGAGTTAACAAAATTACCTGAGGTCAACTGAGGGTGGAGAGGGGTATTCAAACAGGTAAACTATTACTAATTTAAGTTGGGTGGTTACAGTGTTATGAATGCAAGGGGTTTGGTCACATTGCTTCTCATTGTAAGAAGAAGAATGTTTGCACTTATTGTAAGTAGCACAATCACATCATTCCAAATTGTCCAGTTAAGCCATCTAAAGGTGCCCAAAAGAAGAACCAACCACAAGTATATCAAGTGACTGAGGAACAAACAACTGACACCACCTCTACCAAGGCTAATTCTTCTACTAAGGGTGAGCCTTCTACATCTATGGATGAAGAGAAAATTCGGTAACCGGTATCTTCTGCTATTTCCTCTGCATTTTTTGCTATTGACTTGTCTAGTGAGTGTTCTAGTTACTACTCTTCTCTCATATTTGGATCATTGATTCCGAAGCAACTAATCACATGACAAGGGCTTACCCTACCCCCAAATAGCATTTCTATAACCCATCGTAGACATATCATTCAAAGGCCTTCGTAACTCATTTCAAATCTATATTCAGAAGGCCTTTGAATGAGAGGGTGTGGTAGGAGGGTTTGGAGTGGCCGATTCTAAGTGTAGAGAACAGAGAGTGGTTGGAAAAGAGGTTTGATCCGAAAGAGATAAAGGAAGCTGTATTCTCGATGGATAAGACAAAAGCTCCAGGCCCAGATGGCTTTACAATGGCTTTTTATCAAGATTGCTGGGATATCGTGGATAAGGATCTTAGGTTAGTCTTCGAGGAGTTTCACAATAGGGGAATAATTAATCTGGGCCTGAACTCAACTTTCATTGCTTTGGTCCCAAAGAAGAAAGAGGCATCACAAACCTAAGGATTTCAGACCTATCAGTTTGGTGAATAGCTTGTATAAAATAATTGCAAAAGTGTTGTCTCTCAGGATAAAGAAGGTCCTCCCCTCTATTATTGTACCCAACCAAGGAGCCTTTGTAGAGGGAAGACAGATTATTGATCAAATCCTCATTGTAAATGAGAGTCTGGAGAGCTTCAGGAAATCTAAGAAGAAGGGAGTGGAATGCAAATTGGATTTGGAGAAGGCTTATGACCTAGTGGATTGATCTTTTTTAGTGGAGGTGTTGAGAAGCTATGGCTTTGGAGAAAGGTGGTGTAAATGAATTTGGGGCTGTATTAGGACTTGTCACTATTCTATCTTGGTGAATGGAACGGTGGTTGACTTCTTTTCTACTTTGAGAGGTATAAGACAATGAGACTCGCTCTCCTCCTTTCTTTTTACCCTGATTATTGATGTTCTTGGGAGATTGATCCATAGAGCAGACTCGAGGAATCTGATAAAAGGGTGGAGAGTTGGAAGGGAGGAGGTACCACTGACACATCTCCAGTTTGCAAATGACACAATTTTGTTTTGTGAGGGTGGGAATATAAGCTGGATCCGGAATTTGAAATTAGCAATACAACTCTTTGAGCAGATGTCTAACCTTTTAAAATCCCCACTAAGGTCTCCAACTTATTGGAAAAATTAATGAGGAATTTTCTGTGGTAGCCTGGAGAGGAGAAGAGAGATCATAGGATGAGATGGGAGATGGTAATTAGAGGTAAAAATCTTGGAGGCCTTGGGATTGGAAACATCAAGAAAAAGAATATGGCATTGTTGGGAAAATGGTTGTGGAGGTTCACAATGGAAAAGGAAAAATTGTGGACAAAGATCGTGGCTAGCATACATGGGCTGGAAGACAACGAATGGGATTCTAGAATTGTGGCAAGGGCTACAACTGCTTCTTCGTGGAAATTCATTCATGATCTGCTTCCAGTTTTCTCCCCTTGGATCAAGTATGGCGTTAACTCTGGCAATCGAATAAAATTCTGGGAACATCTTTGGGTTGGGGTTTCACTTCTGAAGGACCAGTTTCCCTCCTTATATGCTCTGTCACATTTGAAAAATGAACCTATCTCTTCTTTTTTAGTTCCTTCAGACTCCACTTCTGGTTTTGGGTGGAACCTTGGCCTGCGAAGGGCAATTAGGGATACAGACTTGGATAGCCTCTTACCTCCGTTAGCCATCATTGAGAATATTTTCCTAGATCCTAATAGGGAAGACACCAGAATTTGGATCCCTTCTACCTCTAGAACCTTCTCTTGTGCTTTAATTTTTGAAACCTTAACTTAGTCATCTGCCCTTCCTGATGAACCTATCTCTTCTTTTTTAGTTCCTTCAGACTCCACTTCTGGTTTTGGGTGGAACCTTGGCCTGCGAAGGGCAATTAGGGATACAGACTTGGATAGCCTCTTACCTCCGTTAGCCATCATTGAGAATATTTTCCTAGATCCTAATAGGGAAGACACCAGAATTTGGATCCCTTCTACCTCTAGAACCTTCTCTTGTGCTTTAATTTTTGAAACCTTAACTTAGTCAT
The DNA here is from genome assembly GCF_056320005.1 of Nelumbo lutea. Classification (NCBI taxonomy): domain Eukaryota; kingdom Viridiplantae; phylum Streptophyta; class Magnoliopsida; order Proteales; family Nelumbonaceae; genus Nelumbo; species Nelumbo lutea. The sequence goes on from NC_142688.1 coordinate 44,222,539, forward strand.
CTGCCCTTCCTGGTGTGTCCTTCCTGACTAAGGAAATTTGGAGCAAGCCCATTCCTCCTCGGGTTGGATTTTTTTGTTGGGAAATTTTCCTGGAATGAATAAATACAAATGATCTATTTCAGAAAAAGAGACCCAATTTTTGTTTACTTCCTAATAGATGTTCTCTTTGTAAAGATGATGGGGAATCCGGTTACCACCTTATGGTTTCTTGTAAGGTTACATAAAACTGTTTGGGAGTGTGTACTTTCCCTCTTTGGGTGCACTTGGAACCCTCTTGAGAGTGTCCAAAGGTTGTTCTCCCCTTCGTTTGTCAGATGGCCTAAGAAGCAAGGGAAGATGATGTGGAGGAGTATTAGGGCAGCCGTGTGTTGGTCACTGTGGGAGGAAAGAAACTCTCGAATTTTTTTCAGAAAAGGAAAGATCCCTGGAAGATCTATTAGACCTTATACTTTTAAGGGCTGCCCACTAGCTAAAAACTATGGAACTGTTTTTGGACTTTCCTTTAGCTGACCTGTTAAGAAACTGGAAAGAGATTGCAAACTCTACTCTGTGTAAGAGGACTCTTAGTCCCTTGTGGTCCCCTCCTCCCTTTGGATTTATAAAAGTCAACTTTGATGGCAGTAGCCTAAGGAATCCAGGGCCCTCTGGGATTGGGGGAGTTTTCAGGAATGAGGAAGGGATTGTTATTGCTCTGTTGTCAGGCCCTATTGGAGAAGGAGACTCTCTTAGGGCTGAGATCCTTGCAGCTATGGAAGTTCAAAGAGCAAGGGAACTAAATATCAGTTGGCTGATTTTGGAAGGCGATTCAAAGGTGGTGATTAGCTGGTTGAAGAAAGAAGACAGTGGCTTGTGGAGCTACAATAATGAAAAGAAAAAAATTTTATGGCTATGTAGGGGCATTAAGATACAATACAGTTGGGTGAAGAGGACCGCTAATTCTTTTGCAGATGGGTTGACCAATCAAGGGGTGAATAGGGAGTCTATCTTTTGGGCTAATTTTTAATCTCCTTTCATTGTAATTTGCTGATGGGGAGCTAAGACTTTTTATCTCCCCCTTATTTTACCTAAAGCTTCTTAATTTTTCTCTTAATTAATAAAGTTTCTTATCGATAAAAAAAGAAGTAATAGTTTAAGAGCAACACTGAATTAATACTTCACCAAATAAACTGAGATTATGCTGCAGAAATCTCAGAACAATAGGGCTATATCGATCTCTATCCCAAAAAGGAAGGTTTCAGGACTGGATTACAAGATGGGATCAAAACCCTATCAAATCCGAACCAGTCTTCAAAGCAGATTAATGGTTAGTTAAAGGAGGCCAGGTGATACCAACTACAAAGTTTTAGGCTGATTGAATTAGCCGATTTAGAGAAAACAAAGAAAAACTGACCTGTTGGGCGTCTTTTCCAGAAAAAACTATCAGCTTCAGCTGATTAAAACAGTCCTCAAATAACCTTCAACAAGAATTTGATAGTAATCAAAATACTCCTCAAGTAATCCTTTGATCACCCAAGAAGTTAATTGAATCAGCAGCTGGTGAATATGGCCTGCACTGATACCATGTCAATCTTCCAGTTTGTGAGAACACCAAAGATTTCAGGGGCGTCTAACAAAGGAGCCCTTGAAGGGCTAAAGGAGAAAAAAGTAAAGAATTACAATAGAGCCCTTGGAGGGCTGAAAGATAAAAAAGAGACAAAGACTACAGTACAACAGGGACCATAGGACTATAGTATATCAAGTTTCTCCACACTAAGTGGGTGAACTGAATAACTTGTTGCTTTTGCCTAATGGTGGATAAAATAATCAAATAATAAAATATTCAATGGTATAGTTATCAACCCAACATCAGCTTCAGCCATTTTGTAACTCAAATAATCAGTTCATAAAAGATGGAAGAATAAGATAACATAAGTGATTTGCTTCAAAGAAAGAGACCCAAAAGTTGTTTATCTCCACATTGTTGTGTTCTCTGTAAGAGTGATGGTGAGACTGGTTACCACTTACTAATCTCCTGCCAATTTTCTAATCCCCCACTGAATGTGCAAAGCTTGTTCGCTTCTTCCTTCAGCTAGCCAAGGAAAAGTGGTAGGAACATGTGGAGATGCGTAAGGGTGGCTGTTTGCTAGACTATATGGGAAGAAAGAAACTCAAGAATCTTTTCAGACAAAAACAGAAGCCTAGAAAATGTTATAGAAGTGATCTTCATAAGGGTGGTATACTAGATGAAATCTTTGGATATGTTCACAGACTTCACATTGAATGACTTGCTAAGAAAGTGAAAAGAGATTGTGAGTTCAGTTCTGGCTCAGAAGATCCCAAGTCCAATTTGAACTCCTCCCACTAATGGCTTTATCAAACTGAATTTTGATGCTAGTAGTGCTGGAAATCTAGGGCTATCAGGCATTGGGGCAGTACTAAGGAATGAACAAGGGACTGTAATATCTCTTTCTTCAGGCCCAATTGGAGTAGGTGACTCTCAGGGCTAAGATCTTGGTGGCTTTGGAAGGGGTTCAAAGTGCTAAAAAGCCGCATATTAGTAAATTGGTCAAAGAGGATGATTCTGAGGTGGCAGTGGGTTGGTTAGAATGGGCTTTGGAACTTGTTGAGTGGGCTGATTTATGTTGGGCCGATTTATGTTTAGTTTGTTTTCTTTTAAATTAAGAAGTTGTTGGGCCTTGGGCCCATTAGTCTTTTATTTTTAAAAGAATTGTAAGTACTTAGTTGAGTTGCCACCCTACTAGGGGCATCTTTGTAATATCCCATATTTAAGTTAATTATAAATAGAATGAGGGGCTGGCAGCTAGGGTTATGTATCACTATCCTAGTCGACCTTCTTCTCCTTTTCTTCCCTTTCCTCTATCTATTGCTGAAACCCCCCAACTTTCTCCTCTTCCTTTCACAAGAAGCTTGGCTGAATCAGCACATAAGGCTTTCTACTTGGTATCAGAGTAGGTTGAAGGTTCTTGAAGAGATTCACTCCTGCAGCCCTAGATCGGTCGACTGCATGGAGATTTAAGAGGCTGATCGAAGCTCTCAGGTAAGCCCAGTTTTTGGATTTTCTTGATGGATCTGTATGCCCTGTAGCTGGTCTAGGGTTTCTCATTAGAATCAGGAAAAACTGGAGAAAGGGGAGGAGCCCTGATTTTGTTGGACTCTTCAATTTTGACCTAGGTAGTGGCACCCTAATTTTTTAGGGTTCCTCTGGGTTTTTTTGTAAGGGGCGATTCAAGTTCCATGTGGTTTGGAGGCTTCTAGAGAGGGCGGTTGCTTTTTCTCTCTCTTCTCCCATCCCACCGAAAAGGAATCTTTCGTGGGAAGAAAGTTCAGGACACCAAAGGAGTGTTGTTGGTTCCAGAAGGTATTCTGTTTGTTCTTGCTGCATTTTTTGGTTGTTTTCTGTACCTCTTTTGAGACACATGGAGGGCCAGTGGGAGGTGCTGGAGACCCCTTCGGAGCTGGGACCATTACTATAGTTAGGTTGGATGGTACAAACTACTTGGAATGGTCCCAATCTGCAAAGATGGCCATTGGGGCTCGTGGAAAATTGGGGTATATTACTGGTGAAGAGGTGAAACCCGAATCTGGAGTGTTTTGGGGAAGTAAGTCAGCAGTCTATCCCTCTCCCAGTTCCAGTGCCAGTTCCTGTGTCTACTCCTAAGCTTGACCACCACCCGATGTCACCCACCTTGCCACCTCTTTTGCGTTCCATTTCACAACATTACTCACGGCAGAGACTCCATAAGGTGGTTGATTCTATTACAGCAGAACTCACACCACCTCTTGTCGATCCCTTGGAGACTCCAGATTCGGCTGATACGGATTCATGTATTCCTCTTGATCCCACTATTTCAGTTCCCATTGATCCTACTGACACTGTTACAGATAGCCTTGATCTCCCTATTGCTCTTAGAAAAGGGAAGAGAAAGTGCACTGCTCATTGTATCTCACAGTACTTATCCTATAGTGGACTTTCTCCTTCCTACCGTGCTTTTCTCTCTTCTCTTGATACTCTTTTCTCTTGCACTGCTCATTGTATCTCTTGATCCTACTCTTGACCCTTGTTTCAACTGGATGTAAATAATGCTTTCCTAAATGGGGATCTGCAAGAAGAGGTGTATATGGATCTTCCAGCTGGTTTTTATGATAATGTTGAAAAGGGAAAGGTATGCAAGCTGAAGAAGTCACTATATGGCTTTAAGCAATCTACCAGAGCATGGTTTGACAGATTCAGAAAGGCCCTGATTGTTTTTGGCTACACTCGAACTCAATCTGATCACACCTTGTTTGTGAAGCACAGGGGATCTTTGGTGTCAATCCTAATTGTTTATGTGGATGACATTGTTGTCACTGGGAATGATCTGAGTGAGATTGATAGTCTGAAGAGGAACCTGCATAAGGAATTTGAGATTAAGGATCTTGGAGAACTAAGATACTTCTTAGGCATCGAAGCTGCAAGATCGAAACATGGAATTTTTATCTCTCAAAGGAAGTATGTCTTGGACCTTCTCCAAGAGACAGGGAAGCTTGGAACAAAGGCAGCTAGCACCCCCATTGATCAGAACCATAGAATCAGTGCATCAGAAGGTGAACTAGCGAAGGACCTTGGGAGATACCAAAGACTTGTGGGTCGGCTACTATATTTGTGTATGACAAGACCGGAAATCTCCTATGAAGTAAGTGTAGTGAATCAATACATGCATGCTCCACGAGATCAACACTGGAAGGCAATTGACAGGATCCTTGCATATTTGAAGGGACATCCAGGCAAAGGCATATTATTTACTGATCATGGACAACTGAAGCTAGAGACTGTACAGATGCGGATTGGGCAGGATGGCTTGATGACAAAAGATCAACTTCAGAAGTGCGCACCCTAGTAGGGGGTAACCTAGTCTCATGGAAGAGTAAAAAACAAACAGTTGTGGCAAGATCAAGTGCAGAAGCGGAATATAGGGCCATGGCACATGGAGTTTCAGAACTTCTTTGGATCCATTCTCTATTAGAAGAAATCGGTGTATAGGCAGAAGAACCTATGATGCTATACTGCAATAACCAGGCAGCAATCAATATTGCCCATAATCTAGTCCAGCATGACTGAACCAAGCACATTGAAGTAGATAGACATTTTATCAAAGAAAGGTAACTTCTGGAGAAGTTTGTCTTCCATACATTTCTTTTGATCTGTAGCTTGCTGATGTTCTCACAAAAGGTGTTGCGAAGAATAAGCTGGAACATGATCTACGCAAGTTGGGAATATGTGACATCTATTCCCAACTTGAGGGGGAGTGTTGAGTGGGCTGATTTATGTTGGGCCGATTTATGTTTAGTTTGTTTTCTTTTAAATTAAGAAGTTGTTGGGCCTTGGGTCCATTAGTCTTTTATTTTTAAAAGAATTGTAAGTACTTAGTTGAGTTGCCGCCCTAATAAGGGCATCTTTGTAATATCCCATATTTAAGTTAATTATAAATAGAATGAGGGGCTGGCGGCTAGGGTTATGTATCACTATCCTAGTCGACCTTCTTCTTCTTTTCTTCCCTTTCCTCTGTCTATTACTGAAACCCCCAACCTTCTCCTCTTCCTTTCACAAGAAGCTTGGCCGAATTAGCACATAAGGCTTTCTACTGAACTGTTGAAGATTAATCAGTTTTATGATGTTTTTTATGAGTAGATGTTTTATGTTAGTTGTTAGATAGGAGGTGGGGACCACAGTAGTTATGTGAGTCCAAATTTTATTATGTTTTTGTGTCTTATATATGCTGTTTTATGTCTTGCCGCCCTATAAGGGCATAGTTGTCTTTGTACTGCTCTATTATTTTTAATATAAATAATAAGTGAAGGGGGCGGCCACATTATTGCTCTCCTTTCTTTTCAACTTCTCTTCTTCTCCTTATCTCTTCCTTCTTTCTTCAAGAAACTCCTTTTGTTTCATATATATATATATATATATATATATATATATTTTTTTTTTAATTCAGCAAGCTTTCTACTGGAACTACAGCATTGAAAAGAATAAATTTAAATTGCTGACAAAGGACATTGATGTAAAGTGTAGTTGGGTGAAGAGAAGTGCTAATTCTTTTTCCAATGGATTAGCCAAACAAGGGGTGAATAGGGAATCTTTATTCTAGGCTCATTTCTAATTGTATTTTTCATTTCTGTTGGGTGACCTTCAGTCTCTCTTGGGGGAGCTAAGATAGTTTATCTCCCCCTTTATGTACTTAAAGATTAGGCTTTAATGAAAAGTTACTTGTTATTGATACAAAAAAGGCATTTAGTTCAATCACTTAACTGTTATCAAGTGGCCCTTAACTGTAGTTCTTGTATAATTTTGTATATATACTCAAAAGAAACCTTCTACATATTACTCTTAACAATTTTCAGGAACTTAAGGGAGATGTTCAAGATAGATGCTGCAGATTACATGATGTCTATCTGTGGTTGTGATAGCCTGAGGGAGCTTTCTTCTCCTGGAAAGAGTGGCAGTATCTTCTATCTTTCCCAAGATGAAAGATTTTTCATTAAGACTTTAAAAGAATCAGAGCTAAAGGTTCGAATATAAAGCAGTCTTAAATTCTTTCTAGTTTGATTGGGATTTTGTGAAGTTAATATCAATTAATTTGCTGATTGATTGATTATTATTATCAATAAATTCTGTTATTACCTATAAAAAAAATGATGTTTATTTACTAACCTGAACCGTATAAATACTAAAATTATCTTGACAGACATTATGTATGTATCATCATCTTCATCATCCAAGCTTTACCCCAACTATATGGGATCGATTACATGATTCTTGATTTTCCATTCCATTCTGTTTAAGGCCATATGTTGGCCCATAACTCATTTTTACTACTACCCATTATGCATGTATGTCTCTACCCTAGATAATGCTAAAAGTTTACTGTCTGATATGTTTCAGTTTGACTGGTAAAAAGAGCTGGTTGACAACAAACTGGTAAAAAGAGCTGTAAATAAAATAGAGACAACAAGCATAAGATAATAGTGGCTCTCAGTAGAAGTTGGAAGGTTCTTAGAAAAAGTTGGAAGAACTAAGCTAGAGAAAAGAATTAGGAAAAGGGTAAGGATAAAGGTTTCTCTCAAATATCAAGTGGGAGAGCTTGTCCTGGGGGGAGAGGTTGTTGAGTGTTGTTTGGGATGGTGCAGAATTCTGATGTTTTTTTTTTTTTTTTTTTTTGAACTTGTTTTTGTAGGTTCAGTTAGATTTTGGATGGTCCAATGTTGCGGGTTCTTAATCTGTTTGGAGGATTTCATTCTTTCTAGGTTATGATCTCATTGGCTTTTCTGGTTTCATCTTTGGTTTGCTTGTGAAGGTGCTTCTATGGGGTGGTTTTTGTTGGTGTTTTTAAAATTTTCCTATCCTTTTCATCTTTGTATATTATTCTTCTTCTATTGTCATTGGTAATTTTTTCTGTTACTGATAAAATAACATAAAACGAAATATATTATATGTTTTACCTTTATCTTTTACTAATATATTGGAAATATCAACCCAAGGAAACTTTTGTTGAAGGGAGACAAATAATAGATTAGATTTTGGTGGAAAATGAATGCGTTGAAGAGAGAAGAGTCTAGAGGAAAGGTTTTATATGCAAACTGGATCTTGAGAAAGCCTATGGTCTTGTGGATTGGGAGTTTTTGATAGAGGTTTTGAGAATCTATGGATTTGGAAAGAGATGGTGTAAATGGATTAGAGGATGTTTACAATCATATCACTTCTCAATAATTGTAAATGGTGTGGTACATGACTTCGGGGTCTTCACTATGGGGAACCATTGTCTCCATTCCTCTTTACCTTCAGTGATTATGTTATGAATTGGCATTTCTATAATGGATATAATGCAAACGATCAAAGGATATGGAGAGTAGGAAGGAACAGTGAAGTGGTCACTCACCTACAATTTGCAGATGACATTAGAATTTTTGGGGATAGAAACTTTGCAGACTCACTTTCCCATTAACTGTGTTGTTGCACTGTTGGCACTTGTGATTCTGTGCCATGCATTCAGGGACTCGCACCAACTATGGTTCCACATTTTCCTAGTGCAGATTCTGCATTTCTTTATGGATTCACACCTGGGAATCATGCCCAGGATTCACACTTTGTAGAGAAGATGGGCTGAATGGCCCATAGACTGTCATTTCATGTTATGTTATGTTTCTCTCTCTGTTGTGGGCCTGGGCCTTATTCTGGGCCCATACTCTGTAATATTCTGTTTTTTTGTATTTTCCTGCTCACTCAAGGGCCTCTCTGTAATTTGTCAAAGATTAACTTATTAATAAGATGTTTAGAGTGTTAGAGAGGTGTAATGTTTGAACCTCTTACTCTCTAACACTCATTGCCGCCAGCTCTCTCTTCTCTTCCTCTCTTGTTTGTTCATTTTCTGGTTTGCATCTAATCTCAAATAGTTCCATACATCAAGTGGGCTGTTTTTCAACTTGGTATCAGAGCGGGCCATTGCTTGGCGTGTCCCTCATGTGGTTCTAGTTCAGCCAACTACATGAGGAGGTTCTAGGGCTGAAAGTTTACAGTCATCCGCCTGGTTCTTGGAGGTCATTGGAGGGTGCCCAAGTTTCTATACACTTGGAGAAGGGTTCGGTGACCAGGAAGAATCAGAGAGCAAGTTGTTTGGCTTGATTTGAAATCAGAGAAAAGGACTTTCGACGTTATCTCAGAGAACAAGTGTTCGGCCTGGTTTATAGTTCAAACCAGAGACTCTCTTGCTGTAAGTCTTTTCTCAGTCCTTTGCTGAGTTATTTTTTGTTGTTTGGAAGGACTATTAAAGCATTCAAAGCCCACATACATTCGGCCCACTGTTGCTGGACTGTTTTTCTGGGTTGTTTTGGAAGTGCTATTCGGCTGATTATTGGACTGCCAAGCTGCTGAAATTGATCTAAAACTAAGTGGCACTAGTCTCATCTTCATCCCAGCCTCTTCTTGGACCTATACTGAACACCTTGAAGTGATTTCTTCTAGTTAACAGTAGGCTGTTAACTACTGCACACTGAGTGTTCGACAAAAGGTCTCTTAAGGACTGTGGCCCTGTTTTCTTCTCTTTGGGACAACGGCTGTTGAGAACCTGAAATACCTTGTGATTGGAGGTTTGTTGGGTGTCCTTTAAAGGGTGAAACAGTAAAGAAAAAACTACCACCGAACTGGACTGTCACAGTTATCAAGTCTGAACTGATTTTGTAAGCTAGTTGTTGTTGCCTATTCAGCTCAAACTAAACTCATCAAGACCCCAGTACCTTGAGAAACCTATTAAAATCCTAATTGGAGCCTTTACATGATGGATTTCCCAAGCCTTGAAAACAAGAATGCTACTGAATATGGACAGATTTTGGGAACCCCAACTGATTCTATGCTGGCTGTAACTACAGTTAAGCTTGATGGGACCAACTACTTGGCTTGGTCACAATCAGTGAAAATCCACATTTGTAGCAAAGGAAAATGGGGTTTTATTTCTGGGAGCAAGAAAGCTCCTCTAGAGGATGATCCATCTTATGAGAGATGGGTACAAGAAAACTACACAGTGATTGGGTGGCTTGTGAACTCAATGCAGCCACAGATTAGTCAGCATTATCTGTGGATGAACTCGGCTAAAGAAATCTGGGATAGTGTTGCAGAAACTTACTCCCAGAAGTTGAATGTTGCCAGAGCTTACAAACTGAGAAGTGATGTGAAGAATCTAAGACAGGGGGAGAAGTCACTTGCAGCATACTTCTCAACCCTAAAATCTATATGGCAAGAGATTGATTTGATAGAGGCCGTGACATGGGATACTCCTAAGGATGCTGAAACATATAGGAAATTGGTGGAAAGGAATAGGGTCTTTGAGTTCTTGACAGGGCTGAATTCTGAATATGACATTACAAAGCAAAACATCTTGTCCAAGGAAGATGTTTCATTGTCTCAAGCATATACTTTGGTCAGCAGCGAAGAAAGTAGGAGGCAAGTGCAGGTTCAAGGGGTCAGTATCAATGATCATTTTGCAAACATGGGAATCAAACCCAAAGGGGTTACAGGAGCTCCCAGTGGCACAGGAAAGAAGGAGGTGGTGTGTGAATATTGCAAGAAGCCGAAACACACTAAGGACAAGTGCTGGAAATTGCATCCCAGTCTTGTCCCTATCCGATTCCAGAAGAAGAATGACAGTAGAAAGACAGGAAGTGCACATACAGCCACAAGTACAAATACGGAGTTTGAGTCTGCAAGTGCACAATTGGCAGCCATGAAAGCTGAATATGAGAAGTTTGGAAGGATGATCAGCCAACTTGAAGGTGTAACTTCATCATCCAACCCTTCTGGAAGTCCAGCCACCACTGCATTTGCTCACTCAGGTATAAGGGCTTCTGCTAACCATGCATCTACCTCAGGTAATCCCAAGACCCCTTGGATCATTGACTCAGGTGCTTCTGATCACATGACCAACCTTTCCACTTTGTTTGTGTCATATGATTTGCTTCCTGGTCGTGACAAAATCACCTTAGCTGATGGTTCTCTTGCCCCTATTTCTGGCAAGGGAACTGTCAAGCCTACAGACTCTTTACTCTTATCTTCCACTCTTCATGTACCTAAGTTAAATACCAATTTGTTATCTGTAAGTAGTTTGACCAAGTCATTGAATTGTTGTGTAACATTTTTCCCTTCTCACTGTGTGTTTCAGGACCTGAAGTCTCGGAAGGTGATTGGGAGTGGCCATGAAGCGAATGGAATATACTTGCTCGACACCCCTGGCCAATGCTTTGATCATCCCAAGAATGTTGCTTTTGGTTCTACTTCTTCAGAGTCTGTCAGTCAAATTATGTTGAGTCATTGTCGGTTGGGTCATTTACCTTTTTCTGCTTTAAGTCATTTGCTTCCCAAACTGTTTAAGGGAGTCAGTGTGTCCAGTCTCAATTGTGAGTCATGTCAGTTGTCAAAGCATTGTAGAAAAAATTACCCTGTGAGCAATAAAAGATCCTCTTTTCTTTTTCATATTGTACACTCTGATGTGTGGGGGCCTTACCACTTATCCTCTATGGGGGGCTACAAATACTTTATCCTGTTTATTGATGACTTTTCTAGATTCACTTGGATATACTTAATGAAATCCCGAGACGAAGTCCCGAGACTTGTGAGGCAGTTTCATGAGCTTGTTTTAACTCAATTTGGTACCAGAATTAAGGTTTTCAGATCTGACAATGCAAAAGAGTATTTTGAGAAGAGCTTATCTTTGTATCTCACTGACATGGGGGTTATTCACCAAAGCTCCTGTGTTAGAACCCCTGAACAAAATGGAGTTGCTGAGAGGAAAAATAGACATATTGTTGAAGTTGCAAGGAGCCTTTTATTTGCCTCACATGTTCCCACAAGATTTTGGGGTGATGCTGTACTTACTGCTACCTATCTCATAAACCGTATGCCATCCAGGGTTTTAGGGTTTAAATCCCCCTTCAGTATTCTTCATCCAGATAAGGATTTCTTCCCAATTCCTCTTCGTGTGTTTGGTTGTACCTGTTATGTTCACATTCCAAGTGTGCAGAGACACAAGTTTGAACCAAAAGCCCACAAATGCATCTTCCTTGGTTACTCCCCCACACAAAAGGGTTATTGTTGTTTTGATCCAAAAGCTGGCACCAGACATGTCTCTATGGATGTTACCTTTGATGAACTTTCTCCTTTTTATGGTTCCTCTCAGGAAGGACATTGTCAACAGGGGGAGAGTCTGTCACAAGTTTTTGCTCTTCCCCTTCCTGTCCCAGTTCAGTCTCTTGACAAATCTGTATCCTCACAAAATGAATCAAAGGAGTATCAGCCACTTCATTCCTCTTGTCCTAGTGCTCCTATTTCTTTACCTCCTCGTCCTACCCATAATCCCAAAGTGTATCAAAGGCAGAGATCCAGGAATGAGCAAGTGGTTTCCCTTACAACAGATGAGGCTCATACCCTCCCAATCACAGATGAGATAACAGGTATTGCTTCAGCTCCCTTGGAATCCCCCTTCCCAGATCTTGATGTCCCCATTGCAGTTAGGAAAGGAAAGCGGAAGTGCACTGCACACTGCATTTCCAAACACCTTTCTTATGACCTACTTTCCCCTTCATATTGTGCCTACCTCTCTTCAGTTGCTTCTAACCCCATTCCTAGGTCTGTATCAGAAGCTCTTGGGATTCCAGAATGGAGAGATGCCATGAAGGCTGAAATGGATGCTCTACATGAAAATGGTACTTGGGAGGTGGTGGATTTTCCTGAAGGGAAGGATCCAGTTGGATGCAAGTGGGTTTTTACCATTAAATACAGGGCAGATGGGACTATTGAGAGGTACAAGGCCAGACTTGTTGCAAAGGGCTACACACAGACATATGGGATTGACTATCTGGAGACTTTTGCCCCTGTTGCTAAGATGACATCTGTGAGGGTTCTTTTATCTTTGGCAGCTCACTTTGATTGGCCTCTCTATCAGTTAGATGTAAAGAATGCATTTCTGAATGGTGACTTACATGAAGAGGTCTACATGTGTCTTCCTCCAGGAATGTATGGGAAAGATATGCAAGGAAAGGTATGTAAACTGAAGAAATCTCTTTATGGCCTCAAACAATCTCCTAGAGCCTGGTTTGAGAGATTTAGAGCTGCACTTGTTAAATTCGGCTATGTTCAGACATAGTCAGATCATACTCTTTTTGTGAAGAAAAGTGGGTCTCTAGCAGTGTATCTCATTGTGTATGTTGATGACATTATAGTGACTGGTGATGATGCCTCAGGCATTCTGGGCCTTAAGTCTTTCCTCCATACAGAATTTGAGATTAAGGATCTGGGGGAGTTGAGATATTTCCTTGGCATAGAAGTTGCCAGATCCAGGGATGGGATTCTTATTTCCCAGAGGAAATATGTCCTTGATTTGTTGTCTGAAATTGGAAAATTGGGTGCAAGACCAGCTGCAACTCCTATTGATATGAGTCACAAACTTTCAGCTTCGGATGGAACTTTGTTGGAAGACAAAGGGGTCTTTCAGAGACTTCTTGGGAAGCTTTTGTACCTGTGCATGACCAGGCCAGATATTGCGTATGCTGTCAGTTGCATTAGCCAGTTCATGCATGCTCCTAGAGATACCCATATGGCAGCAGCAGAACGGATTTTGTGCTATCTGAAAGGCTCTCCAGGAAAAGGAATTCTATTTTCCAAACATGGTCATCTGAAACTTGAAGCCTATACTGATGCTGATTGGGCTAGAAATATTGATGATAGAAGATCTACTTCAGGGTATTGCAGTCTGGTGGCTGGTAATGTTGTCTCTTGGAGGAGTAAGAAACAAACAGTTGTGGCTCGATCCTCCGCAGAAGCAGAATATAGAGCCATGGCACATGGAGTCTCGGAATTGTTGTGGCTAAGGTCCTTAATGGAAGAACTTGGGGTAGATCATGACAAACCCATGATGTTGTACTGTGATAATCAGGCTGCCATCAACATTGTTCACAACCTGGTACAACATGATAGAACCAAAAATATTGAGGTTGATAGACACTTTATTCGTGAAAGAGTCTCCTCCGGTGAAGTGTGTCTTCCATTCATTACTTCTGAAGGACAATTGGCAGATTTTCTCACCAAGGGCATTTCCAAGGCAAGGCTTCAACATGACACTGGTAAGCTGGGCATGATTAACATCTATGCTCAGTTTGAGGGGGAGTGTAGAGAAGATGGGCCGAATGGCCCATAGACTGTCATTTAATGTTATGTTATGTTTCTCTCTCTGTTGTGGGCCTGGGCCTTATTCTGGGCCCATACTCTGTAATATTCTGTTTTTTTGTATTTTCCTGCTCACTCAAGGGCCTCTCTGTAATTTGTCAAAGATTAACTTATTAATAAGATGTTTAGAGTGTTAGAGAGGTGTAATGTTTGAACCTCTTACTCTCTAACACTCATTGCCGCCAGCTCTCTCTTCTCTTCCTCTCTTGTTTGTTCATTTTCTGGTTTGCATCTAATCTCAAACAGTTCCATACATCAAGTGGGCTGTTTTTCAACTCACTTAAAGTGAGTTTCTCACAACCCACTTAAAATGGAAGGGACATTGAGATATGATGCATGTTCTGGTAATAAAGTTTAAATTTTGGGAAGATTTATGGGTGGGGGATTTGCCTCCGAAGGATATTTTTCTGTCTTTGCTTTCTTTGTCATCCCTAAAGGGTAAGCTCATTGCTAATTTTATTATGCCTTCAAATTCTCCCAAAGGGTTTGATTGGAATCTAGGATTGAGAAGAAACCTTTGAGAGTGAAATTTATTTTGTTTACAATATGCCGGGTTTTCTTGATGGGTTTGCCTTGACCCCCAAGAAAGAAGATAGCTGGATTTGACACCCTCTAGCTTCAGGTCTTTTTTCATGTGCCTCTTTTTTTAAAGCCTTAGTTCCTCCTCTTCTAGGTCAACCTCCCTTTCCTGTTAAGGAAGTTTGGTTTAAGTTAGTCACCCCTAAGGTTGGAGCTCTTTGTTGGGAAGTTTTCATGAATGCGTCAAAACATGTTACTTATTGCAAGAAAGGAGACCTTACTGCATATTTCCCCACATTGGTGCACACTCTATAAGTCTAATGGTGAGTCTTGTTTTCACTTACTAGTCTCCAGTCCATTTGCTCTTAGCATTTGGGGAAGGCTTTTTTTTTCCTCTTTTTGGGTGCAGGTGGAATATTCCTACTTGCGTGGTTAACTTTTTCTCTAACAACTTTGAGATGACCAAAAAGAAGGTGAAGTATTATGTGGAGATGAGTAAGGGCATTGATGGTATGGATTCTGTGGGAGGAGAAGAATGCTAGAAAGGAAAGATGTGATTAAGAAATCTTTGATTTTGTCATCCATAGGGCATATTTTTTGGTTGAAAATGATGGAGCTATTTTCACCTTTTTCTGTGGACGATATTTCAAGGAATTGGGTTGTGATAGCAGGAACATCTTCAAGAAAAAGAGGAAGGGCTCTTTGTGGATGAAATGAGTAGGGGATTTTTAAAGTTGAACTTTGGTGGTAGTATTGGAAATCCAGGACTTTCCAGGATAGGGGGTGTGTTGAGAAATGAAGGAGGTAATATAGTTGCAATGTACTCGGGTTCAATTGATATTGGGGACTCAATAAAAGCTGAATTTCTGGCACTGTGTTTGGAGTGCTGAAGGCTGTAGAAATGGGTATGCCCAACCTAATTATAGAGGGTGATTCAAAAGTGATATTAAGCAGGCTAATGAATAAGGAAAAAGTGATTTGGATTGTAGAAATTTGATGAATAAATTCAAATGCTTGACTAGGAGTAAGGAAATTAAGGTCCAGTGGGTTATCAGGGTGGCAAATGGCATGGATGATTCCTTAGCCAAACAAGGGGTAAACAGAAAACAAGTTTTCTGGGCGGAGTTCTAATATAGGGTTGTGGGAGAGAGAGATGGGATATGCTCCATTGGTTTTTCCTTTATCTTTATTGGGCTTTCCTTGCTGTATATTATTTTAAATTTTAATAAATGAAAAGTTTCTGTTACTGATCCAAAAAAGATGAAGGAAACTTGTTTATGCAGATGTCCAGTCGTAGATGCAGAAATTTGTTTTCCATAAAAAGAAAGATGCAGAAATTACCTGGAAGATCATACTAGGATATGGAAACTTTAGGCTGCATTTGTGGGGCTTTTTTTATCTGAATGGACTGCTAGAAAGCTGCTTTTTAATTAGGGTAAATTACGTGAATCTACCTTGTGGTTTCTGACAAATGATTTAACCTCCCTTGTACTTTGACCTCTCCAAATTTCTCCCTTGACATTTCAGAGAAGTTGTATAAACAGATTCCTGTTAGTTTGACATTAAGAACCTAATCAGAAATGGTGATTTCATGTTTTAAAACACTTTAAACTACCTAATTTTCCCATGGATGACAAGAGTGTTTATTGAATGAAATACCCCCAAAAATCTCTCCTCAAAAGAGCCTTTTTGGGGTATTTTGGTCAATAGACACTCCAAAATTGTCATCCATGGGTAAAGTAAGAATTTTTAAGTATTTAAAAGATTGACATTATCATTTTCGGTTGGATTCTTAAATTCAAACTGTTGAAGATTAATTAGTTTTATGCTGTTTTTCTGAGTAGATGTTTTATGTTAGTTGTTAGATAGGAGGTGGCGACCACAGTAGTTATGTGAGTCCAAATTTTATTATGTTTCTAAGTGTTATATATGCTGTTTTATGTTTTGCCGCCCTATAAGGGCATAGTTGTCTTTGTACTGTTCTATTATTTTAGTATAAATAATAAGTGAAGGGGGCAGATAGATCATTGCTCTCTTTTCTTTTCAACTTCTCTTCTTCTCCTTCTCTCTTCCTTCTCTCTTCAAGAAACTACTTTCTTTCATATTTTTTAATTCAGAAGATTCTTACTTGGTATCAGAGCATCGGCTAGGGTTTCTTGGAGCATTCTCATGTAGCCTTAGACCAGCCGATTGCATGAAGTAGTAAAGGACTGATCGATCTGCTATAGAATGCCCAGTTCTTGGAGTTTTTGGTGGGATCTAGACATCAGGAAGGTGATGTACTGTTCGGCATCAAAATCAGGAAGAACTGGATTACGGGGAAGAGTCCCAGAAAAGTTGGACTCTTTGTTTTTGATCTGATCTTGGGCGCCCAGGTATTGTTAGTTTTCTTTTATTTTCTAAAGAGGGCAGTTTGGTTTCTGAAATTTTCTAGGCCTCCTGGAGTGATCGATTAACTTTTCTCTTTGTTGGGAGGCATGGGGAGGAGAGAGATTTCCCTCTAGCTAGGGTTTTCTTCTTCTGGAAGGGTTGGTTTCTATGTGTGTGGTATTAAATTATTTTTTGAAGGTCTCCAATCTATTTTTTTCTTACTATTGAACTGTTTGAAGAAAAATGGAGAGTTGGAATATTAAGATGAAATCTGCCGGTACTGTGGGACTGGGTGTTGGAGGTAGTAGTGATATTTTTGGGTCTAGGAGCATTGCTACAGTAAAACTTGATGGTACATATTATTTGGAGTGGGCACAATCAGCTAAGATGGTTATTGGTGCCCGTGGAAAATTATGGTATCTCACTGGGGAGGAGAAGAAACCTGATACAGACTCTTCCCAATGGGTGCAAGAGAATTACATGGTAATTTCCTAGTTGTGTAATTCTATGTTACCTCATATTGCAAAAAATTTCCTATGGGCTAATATTGCTAAGGAGATTTGGGATGGAGTGACTGAAACCTACTCTCAGAAGCAAAATGAAGCCAGAGCCTATTAGTTAAGAAATCATGTGATAAGTATGAAACAGGGAAAAAAACCTCTTGCTGTGTATTTCTCCATGCTGAAAACCCTATGGCAGGAAATAGATCACTTAGAAACTGTGGTATGGGAAAGTGTAAATGGTGCAACAACTTATCACAAACTGGAAGAGAGGAATAGGGTTTTTGAGTTCTTGGCAGGGTTTAACCCTGAATTTGACATTGCTAGGCAGCTTATTCTTTCTAGGGAAGGTGTGACACTCTCTCAGGCCTATGCTTTTGTCTCTGGAGAGGAGAGTAGGAGGAATGTGATGCTGAGACAGCCTGGGATTGATCAGTCGGCTATGGTTGGTACAACAAAACGTAAGCCGAATAGAGACAGGGGGAGTAGTGAGACTAGAAGGGAAGATAAGAAGGACTTGGTGTGTGATTATATCAAGAAGCCTAAGCATACCAAGGACACTTGTTGGAAGCTTCATCTAAATCTTATGCCTGCTCGAATAAGAAACAAGAAGGGAAATGCAAATGTAGCCACTATAGGAGACTCTTCAGCCCCTCTCTCCCAAATTGATTAGGAATCCATTGCAGTAGCAGCAGTGAGAACAGAATTGGAGAGGTTTGGACAGCTTATGAGTAAGAAAGATTCACCCAGCTCTAGCCTTCCAGGTGGACAGTAGAATGCAGGAGCCAACTACACCACTTCCTTTGCACATACAGGTAGTTCATATGCAACTGCAAATCTTGCATCCACTTCAGGTAAGGAGGGACCTCCCTGGATTAGAGACTCAGGAGCATCTGAGCATATGACTAATGCCCCTACCATTTTTAGTTCCTATCAGTTGTGCTCTGGTAGAGATAGAGTCTCCAGAGCAAATGGTTCACATATGCCCATTGCTGGGAAGGGGACAATTAGAGTGACCAATGATATAATTCTGTCTTCTATTTTACATGTCCCTAGACTTCATACCAACCTACTGTCTATTAGTTCTTAAATAAAAAATTTGAATTGTTTTGTGACCTTTCTTCCTGGTAATTGTGTTTTGCAGGATCTAAAGTCAAAGAAGATGATTGGGAGTGGTCGTGAGGTGAATGGAGTCTACCTTCTGGATGAGATTCCGAGACATTAGGGCCATCATGTTAGCAGCAACAGTAGTAGTGGGTCCGAGTCAGTGAACTAGATTATGCTTTGTCACAATCGCTTGGGACATCTTTCTTTTAGTTCTTTGAAATGTCTTTTCCCAAAGTTGTTTGAGTCTGTTCAAATATCTACTTTGGAGTGTGAGAGTTATTAGTTAGGAAAGCATTGTAGACAGTCTTTTAAACCAAGTAGTAAAAGAAGTACTTTTGCTTTTAATATTGTTCACACTGATGTATGGGGGCCATATCAAATCCCTTCCATGGGAGGATTTCGTTACTTTCTCTTGTTTGTGGATGATTATACACACTATTCTTGGATATATTTGATGAGATCATGTGATGAGGTTCCTAACTTAGTACGATAATTCCACCAGATGGTTCTCACACAATTTGGAGTGAGAACTAAGGCTTTTAGATCAGATAATGCCAGAGAGTACTTTGAGAAGGACCTAATCACGTATCTCTTAGAACATGGTGTAGTTCATCAGAGTAGTTGTGCATATACACCGCAATAGAATGGAGTTGCTGAGAGGAAAAAGAGATACATTGTGGAGGTGGCAAGGAGTCTTATGGTGTGTGCTTCAGTTCTTGTGCAGTTCTGGAGAGATGCAGTTCTTACAGCCGTACATGTAATTAACCGTGTTCCTTCACGGACTTTGGGGTTTAAGGTGCCATTTATCCTTTTATTTCCAGATGGAGAGATATTTCATATACCTCTGAGGGTTTTTGGTTGTGTTTCTTTTGTTCACATTCTTGCCCTCATTGTAAGAAATTGGATCCTAAGGCCAAGAAATGTGTTTTTCTTAGGTATACTCAGAACCAAAAGGGGTATTGCTGTTATGACCCAGTGTCGAGGAGCAGATTTGTCACTATGGATGTTACCTTTTTTGAATCCACATTCTTCTTCTCGAGTGGTTCTCCTTAGGAGGAGAGTTTTGGGGAGGAGAACTCACAATTTGTTCATCTGTCTGTTTCTGTGGTGCCTCCATCAGTTCAGTCAGCATCTACATCAGTTCAGCCACTACCTGCACCATCAGTTTAGCCAACATCGGTTCAGCCAGCACCTGCACCTCCAGTTTCATTACCTGAGCCACTACGGGCAACCTCATAGCAATATCAGCGCCGTCAGATTATGGTTGACTCCACACATCCTCGACCCACACCACTCTCTGTCAGTCCTTCTGAAACTCCAGATTCGGTAGATATAGTTCCAGGTATTCCTCTTGAGCTTGAGCCTGTTATGTTTTCTGATGATAATGTTTCTGTCCCTAACACCATTGTTGCAGTTGATCCCACTGACCTTGATCTTCCCATTGCACTTTGTATGGGGAAGATAAAGTGTACAACCCACTGCATTTCACACCATCTTTCCTACAATGCCTTATCACCCTCCTATCATGCTTTTTTTTCTTCCCTGGATTCTGTGTCTATACCCAGGAATGTTATTGAGACTCTCTCCAAATCTGAGTGGAAAACAACCATGCAAGATGAGATGGATGCTTTGGTCAAAAACCAAACTTGGGAAATAGTTGATCTCCCCCCAGACAAGGAGACAGTCGGATGTCGATGGGTATTCACAGTGAAGTATAAGGCCGATGGCAAGATAGAGAGGTACAAGGCAAGGTTGGTAGCAAAAGGGTATACTCATACCTATGGTGTTGATTATCTGGAAACCTTTGCACTAATAGCTAAGATGAGTTCAATTCGTATCCTTTTATCTCTAGCAACCACCTATTCATGGCCCTTGTTCTAGCTTGATGTCAAAAATGTTTTCCTCAATGGTGACTTACAGGGGGAGGTATATATGGACATTCCAGCAGGCTTTTATGAAAATGTTGGTAAAGGAAAGGTGTGTAGACTCAGAAAATCTCTGTATGGACTAAAATAGTCACCTAGGGCTTGGTTTGATAGGTTCAGAGGGGCACTCATCTATTTTGGATACACACAGACATAGTCTGATCACACCCTCTTTGTGAAGAGGAGAGATGCTTTGGTGTCAATTCTGATTGTGTATGTGGATGATATAGTGGTGATAGGAAATGATCTGAAGGAGATTGATGATCTCAAAAAATCATTGCAACAAGAATTTGAGATCAAAGATCTTGGTGAGCTCAAATACTTCTTAGGGATTGAAGTTGCAAGATCCAAGCATGGGATCTTCATTTCACAGAAAAAGTATGTAATTGACCTACTGCGAGAGACTAGGAAGTTGGGGACCAAACCAGCAGACACTCCTATTGATCCAAATCACAAAATTAATGGTGTGGATGGTGAATTGGTAAAGGATGTGGGGAGATGTCAAAGAATGGTGGGCCAACTGTTGTATTTGTGTATGACACGACCAGATATTTCTTATGCTGTCAGTGTTGTGAGTCAGTACATGCATGCACCTCGAGTTCAGCACTGGGAAGCTATTGAGAGAATACTTGCATATCTGAAAAAGCACCCTGGGAGAGGCATTCTTTTCTCAAATCATGAGAATTTGAAGCTAGAATTCTATGCAGATGCAGACTGGGCAGGATGTTTAGATGACAGGAGGTCTACATCAGGAGTGTGTACCTATGTAGGTGGAAACTTGATCTCCTGGAAGAGTAAGAAGCAAGCGGTTGTGGCAAGGTCAAGTGCAGAGGCTGAGTATAGATCCATGGCTCATGGTCTCTCAGAACTTCTTTGGGTTAGATCTCTTTTGAGTAAGATTGGGGTGAAAGCAGAGGAACCTATGATGCTATACTATGACAATCAGGCTGCAATCAATATTGCCCACTTTATAAGAGAAAAGGTAACAACCGGAGAAGTTTGTTTGCCTTATGTCTCTTCAGAGTTGCAGCTGGCTGATGTTTTCACTAAAGCGGTGGCAAGGAACAAGCTTGAACATGATCTACGCAAGTTGGGAATGTGTGACATTTATTCCTAACTTGAGGGGGAGTGTTGAAGATTAATTAGTTTTATGCTGTTTTTCTGAGTAGATGTTTTATGTTAGTTGTTAGATAGGAGGTGGGGACCACAATAGTTATGTGAGTCCAAATTTTATTATGTTTCTGAGTGTTATATATGCTGTTTTATGTTTTGCCGCCCTATAAGGGCATAGTTTTCTTTGTACTATTCTATTATTTTAGTATAAATAATAAATGAAGGGGGCGGTCAGATCATTGCTCTCTTTTCTTCTTCTCCTTCTCTCTTCCTTCTCTCTTCAAGAAACTACTTTCTTTCATATTTTTTAATTCAGCAGATTCCTACTCAAACTAATGGAAGGGATCTGTTTGTATAATTTCTCCAAAATGTTGAGGAAGAAATTTGGAGAGGTCAAAGTACGGGGGGATTAAAGTTTTTCTCAGAAAACACAGAGGTTTAAGTAGTTTACCTATAAAAAAGTGTTCTTTGGATACATCAGTTTCGAGTGTTTGGTAAGGTGGTTCTTACACTGTCTTTTTCTTAAAATGGCTTCCCAAAAATGTAGAAGCCAAAAGATAAATTTTCTTTCCTTTTTTTGCTACTCTTTGGTCCAATAAAAGCCACTTTTCTGTTATTTTTCTAAAAGGTTATTTTCACCATCATTTGGAGAACCCCCACCCACAAGCACACCCCAAAATACAGCCTTATTGGATACAAAGGCACACTGTCAACGAATAGAGGGTGCTACACGCTAGTGTGATTTCTGTTTACTGGTGTGCATGTGTGCTGGGGTGGGTAGCTAAGTTCATTTATTGGATTTACTCATGTGGATCCTTTTACAAGGTATATGAGATTTGGTGATTTAGGTTTGGTTTTTTTCCTGTGCTTTTGCTTGCTGGTTGTGATTCCTGTGATTAGAATCTTGGAGATTCTTGGATTGCCTTTTGTTTCTCTTTTAATTAGTATTGACTTTTAGTCAACACTCAACAGTCCATATAGTTTTAATTCTCATTTCTTCCTAGAGAGAAATCTTGCAGATTCTCCTGAAATCATTCGAAGGAACCTAGGATCAGCACCAATAGGCAATAAAATGAGAAAAAGTAGACTTAGATGGTTTACTCCTGTGCATAGAAGACCTTTGTCAGAACCTATAAGAAGAAGCGATTGGTTGCAAGTTGAGGGGATAGAATGGGTTGGGTTAGACCAAAAAGGACATGGATTGAAATAGTAATAAATGATTTAAGTGCCATTAATTTAACAATGGATATCACATTAAACAGAATGGAATTGTGAAACAGGATTCATGTAGCCAACCCCATATAGTTGAGATAAATAAGGCTTGGATTATGATGAATTTATTTTTATGACAGATAACTGTCAAATTTTATTGATTGTAGAGTATTGAATTAGGTATGTAATTCAGTGCTAGAAACCTCATTTTGTTAGGTTAGCTACTGCCATAAGAGAATATCTCCAAGGAGTTGACAGTCCAGTGGTGGTAGTCAGGCATTGAATTATCAAAGGAAACGCCATCTTGACAATTAATCATATTCAATGCTTTTGATGTTTCAAAGTCCCTTAGGCCTCGTCTGAGTCCTGTGACTCCTGTTCCAAGAAATCTATAAGTCAAAACCAGACACTGAAAATAAGTTTGAGCTTATATGAAGGTATAAGGGACAGGAGTGCAGTCCTTCAAAAGTCTTTTTCCCCAGAGAAGGTCTTCCCAGATATTGGTTTTATTTCCAATGCAAGCATCATACTGAATATACTGCAAAGAAACAGGAAGCAAACCTGAAATAGCTTTCTAAGGAGAGGCTAGCAGTATTCTTGCATCCACCCCAGCCACACCCATTTGACAGCATCCCATAGATGCTTGCAATCACATTATGCCACAACTTATCCAAGCCCAATAGGAATCTTCATAGCCATTTTTCCAACAAAGAGGAGTTCCTTTCACACTATCTATCTGACCCCAGTCCTGTTCCCTTACTTTTGCATGTTGCCTGGTAAAGTGATCCGTTTTTTGCAGCTCTCTACTCTTCATAGCATTTCTGGCATTCTAGTTACCAAACAAGAATCTTTAACATAGATATGCAATACATAGGGACCTCCAAAGAGAGGTAGTTTTTCTTCCAAGCTTTTTTTTTTTTTTTCTTTTGTGGAAAATCCGGATTAAATGGGCACAAAAATTATATCTGGGAGTGAAGGGAGGTGGATTTATAGTGCCTTTCTATTGTTTTTATTCTTTCTTTCTTTCTTTTTATTTTGGGGAAGGGGCCGAGGGGGTGGAAAGAAAGATATTCAAAATCAAAGGTCTTCTCTGAAAGGATTTGAAATGTGAGCTGATTCTTAATGGACTAAGTATTTGCTTTTGAAGAGTTCTGTTAGACTAACAGTATATCCCCTGGCAGGGATTGAGAAAATGTACAAGGGTGATGGCTTCCAATTTATGGTGTTTATTGGTCCTTGATATAAAACTTTCTCTTATATTTTGGCTTTTACTAAAACTATCAGTATAAGCAAATCCTCACTACTAAGACTATTGGCATAAACAAATAATTGAGTGCTATCTTTTATTATTGAAGACATCAGCAGATACTGTTATTAGATAAAAGATTTTTTTTTTTTTGAGAAAGTATAACATAATTTAATTAAAAAAGAGGCAGTACATGAGAATATGTACATAGAAGAAGCAAAACAAGATAGCCAAGAGGATACTAAGGCAAAGTTCTATCACTATATAAACAACTTGAGTAGCACCAGATTTAGCTAGCCCATCTACAGTTGTGTTTTGATTCCTAGGTACCCATTGCAACTTATTATGATTCGGCCTGCCCTTGAGTTCTGTTAGTCTGATAACATCCAAGAAGAGAGAAGAAGAAAGAAGAAAGAAAGAGAGAGAGAAAAGAGGAGAAAAGGAGAGAAGAAAAGTCTGGTTCGAATGAGAGAAAAATTACCTCTCCCATTCGGCCAGACATGTTTTATATTACTAACATGATGGAAAAGACACATGTGCCCTTACTTAAGTGAGGGACGCTAGTTCTAATATAATATTACAGATTAACATCCTCAACATAAGTATAAAGACAAATACCCCTACACTAACACTCCCCCTCAAGCTGGTGAGTATATATCATATAATCCCAGCTTGTTACATATGTAGTCCACTCTTCCCCAACTCAACTCTTTAGTAAATAAGTCTGCCCATTGGTTCCTTGTGTTAACATATGCAGTGTCTATCACTCCATTCATCACCTTGTCTCACAAAGTGACAGTCAACCTCTATGTGCTTGGTTCTTTCATGAAACACCGAATTAGAAATATGAACCGCAGCCTGATTGTCACAGTAGAGCTTCATTGGAGTGTTAACATTGTATCTTATCTCCTGTAGAAGGTTCCTTAGCCACACTAATTCACAAGTAGTATGTGCCATAGCTCTATATTCTGCCTCTGCACTGCTTCTCGCCACGACTATCTGCTTCTTACTTTTCCATGTCACCAGATTACCCCCAAGAAAAGTGCAATAGCCTGTGGTAGACCTCCTATCAGACATAGAACCGGCCCAGTCAGCATCAATATATCCTTATATTTCAAAATTTCCACCACTTTTGTATATCAAACCACGACTAGGAGCCCCTTTTAAATACCTCACAATTCTTAGAACCGCATCCCAATGAGGAACCAGAGGTTTCTGCATGAACTGACTTACCACACTAACCGCAAACGAAATATTTGGCCGAGTAATGGTTAGGTAGTTCAGTTTACCTACAAGTTGCCAGTATCTACCAGGGTCTTCAAACACTTCACCCATATCACTGCTCAGCTTAGTATTTGTTTCCATAGGTGTTTCAACTGGTTTAGCACCTAACAAACTTGTTTCCTCCAGCAAATCAAGCACATATTTCCTCCAACACAAATTAATACCATGCTTAGACCTTGCTACTTTTATCCCTAAAAAATATTTCAATTTACCAAGGTCCTTTGTTTGAAAATGTTCCTGTAGAAAAGTCTTCAACCTGTCAATGCCCATTTTATCATTCCGGGTAATAACAATATCATCTACATACACCACCAATAGGATTTTTCCTACCTGAGAGTCATGATTGAAGACAAAGTGATCAACATGGCACTGTTTCATACCAAAATTCTTTACCACCTCACTGAACCTATCAAACCATGCTCAAGGAGACTGTTTAAGCCCATAAATAGCCTTCTTTAGTTTGCATACCTTACCATCCTCCCCCTGAGCAACAAACCCCGATGGTTGCTCCATATAGACCTCGTCAAGCAAATCACCATGCAAGAAAGCATTCTTGATATCAAGCTGATAGAGGGGCCAATCATACATAGCAGCAATCTAGTTTTTAAGTGCTCTACACTACCATAAGGTAAATACTTAACAGTATAAACCCACTTACAACCGACAGGCTGCTTCCCAGGAGAAAGAGTGGTGAGGTCCCAAGTATGATTATGAGTTAGAGCTGAAAGTTCTTCCATTACACGACACCACCTGGAAAGGCAAGGGCTTCCTAGACATCCTTAGGGACAACAACTGAGGATAACAAAGAGATAAACTGGCGATGGGAAGCAAAAAGGTGAGTGAGTGAAACATAATTAGAAATAGGATGAAGGGTACAAGTGTGTTTACCTTTCCGCAAGGCAATGGGAAGATCAAGATCAGATACTAGGTTTGGGGCTGGTGTGGAGACAACTGTCGGATCTGTCAATGTTGATGGAGCTGGAGGAGTAGCAGCTGGTACATGTGGGTGATGTGTATACACTTGACGGATAGGTGGCCGTTCAACAGGTGGTGGCACTGGAGGCAAGGACTTGGTCACATTTGGAACAAGGGGAATAGAATCCGCAACTGGAAGTGGAAGAGGAGGAGGTAATGAGGAGGAAGAAGCATCACCGGCCCCCAAGAAAAACAGAGTAGACTCAAAGAAGGTAACATTAGCACACACAAAGGAACGTCGAGAACTAGGATGATAACACTTATACCCTTTCTGGGTGTGGAAATAGCCAAGGAAGATGCACTTAATGGATCGTGCATCTAACTTATCCTTCCTGGGGCCCAGATTATGGATGAAGTAGACACACCCAAAAACCCAAGGAGAAATCGGAAATAGAGACAAGGTGGGTGTTGAGCAGGAGACCAAGAAGAAGAAGAAAAGGAGGAGAAAAGAAGGAGAAGAGGAAGAAGAATAAGAGGCAACTGAGTTAAGGCCTCAACCAAACTTAGCTTCAGTCGAGTGAAGCTTTCTATTTATAATGTTCTGGCCGTACATAACAATATGTATACAGAATTACGAAAATACCCCTGCAGGTACTAAGCCTGTGTACAGTACATATAATACACCTGTTAACACTCCCCCTCAAGTTGGGGCATAGATATCAATCATGCCCAACTTGTCACAGAGACCTTGATGTCTGGAATAGTTTAGCCCTTTTGTAAATAAGTCTGCAAGTTGGTCTTCAGAGTTGATGTATGGAGTGCATACTTCGCCTGTGATGATTTTCTCTCTGATAAAATGCTTGTCAACTTCAATGTGCTTTGTTCTATCATGTAGTACCGGGTTGGCAGCAATATTGATAGCTGCCTTGTTGTCACAGAGTAGAGTCATGGGTTTACCAATTGGAAAACCCAACTCTCCCAATAGATTCTTTATCCACATACCTTCGGCTACTTTGTGTGCCATTGCACGGTACTCAGCTTCAGCATTGGATCTAGCTACCACGGTTTGCTTCTTACTCCTCCAAGTAACAAGGTTCCCTCCTACAAAGGTGCATTAACCACTAGTAGACCTTCTGTCACTTTGAGATCCAGCCCAATCCGCATCTGTGTAAATTTCAACCCTCAAGTGTCCATGTTTCTGGAATAATAAACCAGCACCTGGGAACTTCTTAAGATACCGTAGTACTCTCTCTGCTGCTTCAAGGTGGGTGGACCTAGGTGCATGCATGAACTAACTGAGGACACCAACAGCATATGCTATGTCTGGACGAGTCATAGAGAGGTACAACAATCTCCCTACAAGCCTCTGAAATTGCTTCACATCCTTAAGTGGTTCACCTTGACTGTCACTTAACTTATGGTTGGGATCAATGGGAGAGTCAGCTGGTTTAACCCCAATCTTTCCAGTGTCCTTAAGCAAATCTAGGACATTTCCTTTGAGAGATGAAGATACCCCTTTTTGATCGGGCAACCTCAATCCGAAGGAAGTATTTGGCGGGACCTAGATCTTTCACCTCAAACTGAGTGGCAAGGAATCCCTTCAAACTTTGAATTTCATCCTTCCAGTCACCAGTAACAATTATGTCATCCACGTATACTATTAGGGCAGCCATTTTACCTTCTACTCTTTTTACAAACAGTGTGTGATCTGACTGACATTGCTTGTATCCCCTCTTATGGATTGCAGTATGAAATCTGCTGAACCAAGCCCTTGGTGATTGCTTTAGCCCATATAAAGACTTCTTCAACTTGCACACCTTTTGTTCACTTCCTTGAGCCAAAAAACTGGGGGGTTGAACCATATAAACTTCCTCTTCAAGGTCACCATTCAAGAAGGCATTCTTGATGTCGAGCTGATGTAGATCCCAATTCAGATTGGCAGCAAGAGAGAAGAGGACTCTAATAGAGTTCATTTTGGCAACAGGTGCAAAGGTTTCTGCATAATCAACCCCATATACTTGAGTGAAACCCTTTGCCACTAAACGAGCTTTATACCTCTCCACGGTTCCATCAGCCCCATGCTTAACAGTGAACACCCATTTACATCCAACTGGATCCTTTCCCTTAGGGAGATCAACAAGTTCCCATGTGCCATTCTTATGAAGAGCATCAATTTCTTCCTTCATGGCCTTCATCCATTCTGGTACTGAGAGAGCTTCTGCCACATTCTTAGGAATAGGGATACTGTCAATGGAGGTAAGAAAAGCACGAAATGAAGGTGAGATGTTTTCATAGGAAACAAAGTTGAAATGGGGTGTTTGGTGGTGCACGACCTAACACCTTTCCTATGGGCAATGGGAAGGTTAAGATCATTAGCAATAGGGAGGTTAGGAGTCAAGTTACCTGAGTGAGTATGATCTTCCCCCAAGGAATCTGATGGCATTTGAGGTACGACTTCTGGATTCTCCTCATCTCTTGAACCTGATTGGCCTTTACGACGACGAGAAAAAACACGGAAAGGGGGAGGATCAGAAGGAGGAAGGGGAGACGGAGAAGGAGTAGGAAGAGGAGGAAGTTGAACCAGTTTCTCCTCATACCTACACTCCGCCTAAGGAGAAACAGGAAAGAAGGGCTCATCCTCAAAGAAGGTAACATCCATGGAGACATAGAATTTATGTGAAACAGGATCAAAGCAACGATACCCTTTCTGAGAGAATGAGTAGCCAAGAAATATGCATGGGATAGCACGAGAGTCCAATTTTCCCCGGGTGGGGGAAAGGTTTTGGACAAAACACCGACAACCAAAAACATGGGGAGGAATAGAAAGAAGAGGGGCCTTAGGAAAGAGAAGCTGATGTAGAGCTTTGTACTCTAACCAACGAGAGGGCATTCAGTTAATGAGGTATGTAGAACAAAGGACGGCCTCAAGCCAAAAACGTTTGGGAACATTCATGTGGAGTAGTAAACCTCGTGCCACTTCAAGAAGGTGATGGTTCTTCCGTTCATCTACACCATTTTGTTGTGGCGTGCGGGCACAAGAGCTCCGGTGAAGTGAGCCATGTGAAGCAAAGAACTCCGTGAGGTCACTATGAAAAAACTCTTTTGCATTGTCTGATTGAAATATTTGAATTTCGGTCTGAAATTGGGTAAGACCATCCGCTGAAAATCTTGGATAATTTTTGGTACTTCCTCATGGGTTCGCATTGGATATACCCAAGTGTATCTGGAATAATCGTCAATGAAGGTAATAAAGTACCTGTAGCCACTCTCAGAAGGTAAAGTAACAAGGCCCCACACATCCGAATGCACAATGTGAAAAGGAAACTCAAATTTTCTATTTCTTTGAGGAAATTGAGTTCTACAATGCTTGCTTAATTGACACGTTTGACAAGAAAAATTGGAAACAAACACGGACTTGCACAGTTCTGGGAAAACAACTTTCAACGACTCAAAAGACAAGTGACCCAAATGACAATGCCATAAATACATTTTACTCTTTTTGAACTGACTCATAGACTCTGTAACAAGAAGGCCAGCCGTATTCTCCATCATATAGAGTCCATCAACCATATGACCCCTACCAATCGTCCTCCCCGAGGCCAGATCCTGAATCACACAATAGGAAGGGAAAAAGGTCACGGAACAGTTTAAGGAATTTGTAACACTACTGACTGAAAACAAATTCATAGGAAATTTTGGAACATGAAGAACATTGGAAAGAGTAAGGCCAAGGGGAAGAGAGAGAGTTCCTTGACCAGCTATGGGAGAGTATGATCCATCAGCTAGTCTCACTTTATCTCTTTCGGAAAGGGGGTGATAAGTTTGGAAGAAAGAGGACATACCAGTCATGTGTTTTGATGCTTCAGAATCAATGATCCATAGAGAGTCAAGGTCGTGAGAAGCAACATGGAAAGATGTGGCAGGATTACCTGATGTGAATGCAAAAGAGGTGGTGGGAGGAGCATCCATCTGGCGAATTGTTCTACCATAAAGTTCCAAATGGTCACGGAAGGAGTTGACAATATCCTCTCTTGGGTCGGATCCAGAGTAGTTATGTTGGCCATGTGGTGGTTGAGCCACAGTGGAGGTGGAGGACTGATTCTCTCGAGTAACCATATTGGCCATGTGGTGTTTCTTGGTACTTTGCTGCCCGGGTCTTCTAATACCATATGATCCTTGCTTCTTAGGTAAATCCTGAGCCCACTTCGGTTTCCCATGGAGATCCCAACAAGTATCTTTGGTGTGTCAGGGCTTCTGACAATTAGTGCACCACAATTTTTCCTTATCTTTTGCTTTCTTCTGGAGATCCCCTCTTTTGAAAGAAGGTCCACCACTAGTAGAGGGACCCCTCTTTGCCGCCAACACAATTGCATCCCCTCCGGTGCTGTTCATCAAGTTCCTTCTACTCTCTTCAGACTGGACAAGAGCATAGACCTCCTGAATTGAAGGAAGATCCTTAGAACTTAGAATTTGTACTCTGATGGGTTCATAGATAGGATTGAGACTGTTAAGAGGTGCCGAATAGGGGTAGTTTAGTCTTCTTTTGTTTATTAAGTAACTTGCTTATGTGGCAGTGTTATTAGAGTTACTCTGCCCCACACTTAAGTAAGGTCATTTCTGTCTTTGTAACTATGATTAGAACCTAATATAGATTAAGGGGGTCGACTGAATGGGTAATCCATCAGATTTTTGATAGACCCTTCTTCTTCTTTTTCTTCTTCTTCTTCTTCTTCTTCTTCTCCTCTTCCTGTTCGGACTACTATAGCAACAGTCGAAACATGGTATCAGAGCAATGCTCCTGACCTAAGTCAGTTGGTAAAGCAACTCAGCACTGTTCGTGACTCTTCACCTTCGTTTCTGATAAGTCAATGGAGAGAACTAGTTCGCCCTAGGTCAGAAACAGTACAGCTTGTCTCTCTGCTGCGCATAACCTTCTTCAACAAGGAAAGTGACTTCAGTAGTGAATGGTTGATTGATATTCTCAAAGGAAGGTCGGTTCTTTCTTCTTCTAGTGTTATATTTCTGGGGAGAAACCCTACAAGAAGTTGTACTGAGTAGAACCTAGAAGAACTAGGTTCGTTGTTGCCCTAGGAAGGGCTGTGTGTGCAGTAGCCGAATGTGTAGAGCTGCTGTAAGTTGTTGTGTAATAGCCGAATGTGTAAGGCTGCTGTAAGTTGTTGTGTAATGCCCTCTTGATACGGTATAAGGTAGAATGCAGTGACCTTGCCGAACTCCTTGTGGTTGTGTAATGCCCTCTTAAGTGTGTTAAATAAGTCTGAACTGGGAGCAGCAGATTTGGCTGTGTTGTGGTGCTTGAGTGGTTGTAAGAGGGCCTCTACTTGTGATTAGTGAATGGTAAACTGATGCTTATGTGGGACATAAGTGTGTGAAGTCAGCAGTAGTGTGAATAAGAACAAGTGTGTGAAGTCAGCAGTGGTGTTTAGAGGCTACAATAGGGTCTGAAATATCAAACTGTGAACAACATCAATCAGCTTGTAGCTGAGAAGTAAAGTTAAAGACAACCGTGAAAAGGTACAATGGTGGCAATAGGAGATGGATACAATGATCAGAAACCTAGTGTAGTAATTTCTTCCGACTACCTAAGAGTACAAATGACCTCAATTAAGCTAAATGGGGAGAACTATGTTCCATGGGCTAAATCCGTGGAAGTTTTTCTCAAGGCAAAGAAGAAAGCAAAGCATGTTAGAGATGAGAAGCCACCGGTTGACTCTCCAGGGTTTGATGATTGGGAACAAGAAGATGCTCAAATCATGACTTGGCTGTGGAATAGTATGGAACCCAAAATCAGTGCCAACTTCATGTTCCTTGATACGGCTAAGAATATATGGGAGCATGCTAAGAAGCTATATTCTGGACAAGATAACACAACAAGAGTATATCAGCTGTATCAGGAGTACTTTGATTTACAACAAGGAACCAAAACACTAGAAGAGTACTATGCCTGCATGAAGAATATAAGGAATGAACTCAATGTCTATCATCCCCTTACTCCAGATATTCAAGTTCAGCAACAGCAAAGGGAGCAGCTAGATGTTACAAGATTTTTAGTGGGGCTGAAGTCGGAATATGAACCAGTTAGAGCTCAAATATTGGGGGGCTCTACTCTTCCTACACTTGAGGAAGTATTCTCAAGACTTCGTAGAATCTCTTTGGGCCAGACAGAGAACCCCACACAGTATGATAGATCAGCACTTGTGACAGCTAGAGGTGGTGGACATAGTACAAGAGGGGGAGGTCATTCCAGAGGGGGCCGTGGTAATCCCATGATTGGTAGGGGTGGCCGTGACTCAGAGGGAGGTCGTGGCAGAGGAAAAAATAACTCTACAAGGAAGTGTACTCATTGTGGTAGGGATGGACACACAGTGAATTTCTGTTATGATCTACATGGCCCTCCCTCTAAATCGGCTAATCATGCTGTAGCAGGCGAGGTTGCTATTAGTGATAGTAAACTGGCAGACCTAACTCCTTCCACATCTACATTTACTTCTGGGAGGGAGATGGTGAGTGTTCCGCGTGATGAGTATGAACGGTTCCTTCAAACTACTTCACAGCATACCACTGCCACACATGCCCAATCAGGTATCGCTTGCATGTCATCTAAATCTCCTTCCTGGATTATTGACTCTAGAGCCTCAGATCATATGACCGGGACTCCAGGTGTGTTCTCTTCTCTTGCTGAAACCTCCACACCACAAACTGTTACACTTGTCAATGGGTCCTCATCTCCTATCTATGGTGTTGGTAATGTTGACTTGGTTTCTGTCCCCTTATCACCTGTTTTATATGTACCTAAGTTTCCATTCAATCTTATGTCTGTTAGTAAAATAACCAAAGCTCTTAACTGTTCTGTTACCTTCTTTCCTTCCACTTGTGTTTTTCAGGATCTCAAGACGGGGAAGAAGATTGGTGGAGGGCATGAAGCTGGTGGATTGTATTACCTTGACGGCGGTGGATCTTTAATTGCACTTCAGACTTCCCTTACTCCTCTACAATGGCATTGCCGACTGGGACATCCTTCTCTCAAGGTCCTCAAGATGTTGGTTCCATCATTGAGTCAGTTGTCAGTTTTACAATGTGAGTCATGTCAGTTTGGTAAACACCGTCGTGTGTCCTTCAGTCCAAGAGTTGAGAGTTGTATGTTGAGTCCTTTTTCTTTGGTTCACTCAGATGTTTGGGGTCCGATCGAAATAGAGTCTTATAATGGGTACAAGTATTTTGTCTCCTTTATTGATGATTGTTCAAGAATGACATGGATTTACTTAATGGAAGAAAGAAGTGAATTATTTTCCATTTTTCAAAAATTCCATGCTGAAATACGCACACAATTTGGTGTTCCAATCAAAGTTCTCCGTTCAGATAATGGTCGTGAATACTTTTCTTACTGCATTTCAACAGTATTTAGAACAGCATGGCATTATTCATCAGACCTCGTGTGCTTTCACCCCTCAACAAAATGGGGTGGCTGAACGGAAGAATTGTCATCTTCTTGAAATTGCTCGGTCTATGCTTCACCACATGCATGTTCCTAAACGGTTTTGGAGTGATGCTGTACTCACTGCATGTTTTCTCATTAATTGGATGCCCTCTTTTATTCTTCATGGTCGGTCCCCCTTCTCCATCTTGTTTCCCACTTTATCTCCGTTTCCATTAACTCCTCGTGTCTTTGGTTGTGTGTGCTTTGTTCATAATCTGAGTCCTGGAATAGACAAGCTAGATGCACACTCAATTAAATGTGTCTTCCTTGGCTACTCTCAGACTCAAAAAGGGTACAAGTGTTACAATCCTATTGCCCGAAAGTGCTATGTCTGCCCTGATGTCACATTTTGAGTTTGTCCCCTTCTTCTCCAGTCATGAAGCACCCTTGTCCTCACCCTTACCTCCTCTTCCTCTTCCTGTCAGTGATTCAGTTCTAGAGGCTGTTGATGGAGTAGACTCATCTCCTCATCCAATGCAGGTCACCACTGAACGACCACCGATCCGACAAGTGTATACACATCGAACGACACCGGCCCCTCCTCCAGCTTCTACCTCATCTGCGGATCCTCCCATGGCTCCTATTGTTGAACCTTCATATCTTGACCTACCCATTGCCTTACGGAAAGGTAAACGTAGTTCCACACTCCTTCCCATTTCCAATTTTGTTTCATTATCTCGTCTTTCTGCATCACATCGCCAGTTTGTTTCACTTTTGTCTTCTATTTCCCTACCTAACAATGTTCAAGAAGCTCTTAGTTCACCTGGATGGCGGCGGGCAATGGAGGAGGAACTTTCTGCTCTTCAACATACTCAAACGTGGGAACTTACTACTCTTCCACCTGGGAAACATGTTGTGGGCTGTAAATGGGTGTATACTGTGAAATACTTGCCAGATGGTAGTGTAGAGCGTCTGAAGGCCAGACTTGTTGCTAAAGGTTACTCACAGGTGTATGGTGTGGACTATATGGAGACATTCTCACCAGTGGCTAAAATTGGTTCCGTTCATGTCCTAATTTCCTTGGAAGTTATGTATGATTGGCCTCTCCTTCAACTTGACATAAAGAATGCCTTCCTCCATGGTGATCTAGTGGAGGAGGTATATATGGAGCAACCACCTGGGTTTGTTGCTCAGGGGGAGGGTGGTAAGGTGTGCAGGCTAAAGAAAGCAATTTATGGGTTGAAGCAATCTCCACGTGCTTGGTTTGGGAAGTTCAATGAAGTGGTGAAGAGTTTTGGAATGAAGCAATGCCAGGTTGATCACTCAGTGTTCAGCTATGACTCAGAAGCTAGGAAGATTTTATTAGTGGTCTATGTGGATGATATTGTCATCACTGGTAGTGATAAATTGGGGATTGACAAACTAAAGGTATTTCTGCAAAATCATTTTCAAACAAAGGACCTTGGAACATTAAAGTATTTCTTGGGAATAGAGGTTGTCAGGTCAAAACAAGGTGTGAATCTGTGCCAAAGGAAATATGTCCTTGATCTATTGGAAGAAACAGGACTGTTAGGTGCAAAACCGGCTGAGACCCCTATGGAACCAAATGTTAAGTTGAGCAGTGATACAGGAGAAGTATTTGAAGATCCTCGAAGGTATAGACAACTGGTGGGAAAGCTGAACTATCTGACTATCACAAGACCCGACATCTCCTTTGCAGTTAGTGTGGTGAGCCAATTCATGCAGAACCCTCGTATACCTCACTGGGATGCAATCCTTAGAATTGTGAGGTATCTGAAAGGTGCTCCAGGCCGTGGGCTATTGTATAAACCAGGAGGAAAACTTGAAGTAGTTGGGTATACAGATGCAAACTGGGCAGGCTCAGTGAGTGACATGGAAGAGTAAAAAGCAGACGGTTGTAGCCAGAAGCAGTGCTAAAGCCGAATATAGGGCCATGGCTCACACTACCTATGAATTAGTGTGGCTGAGGAATCTCATACAAGAAATTGGGTTTCACATGGATAAACCTATGAAATTGTACTGTGACAACCAAGCTGCACTACATATCTCATCCAATCCTATCTTTCATGAGAGAACAAAGCACATAGAGGTTGATTGCCACTTTGTGAGAGAGAAGGTTCTTGCCAGAGAGATAAATACAGAACATGTGGGCTCTAGTGACCAGTGGGCAGATTTGTTTACAAAAGCTCTAAACTCAAGGAAAGTGAACTATCTATATAACAAGCTGGGATTATATGACATATATTCTCCAGCTTGAGGGGGAGTGTTAAGAGGTGCCGAATAGGGGTAGTTTAGTCTTCTTTTGTTTATTAAGTAACTTGCTTATGTGGCAGTGTTATTAGAGTTACTCTGCCCCACACTTAAGTAAGGTCATTTCTGTCTTTGTAACTATGATTAGAACCTAATATAGATTAAGGGGGTCGATTGAATGGGTAATCCATCAGATTTTCAACAGACCCTTCTTCTTCTTCTCTTCTTCTTTTTCTTCTTCTTCTTCTTCTCTTCCTGTTCGGACTACTGTAGCAACAGTCGAAACAGAGACCATGTAAAAAGGCAAACACCCTTTGCTGTGAGACAAGTTTCTTATACAATTTTGCATCTTCCTCACACTTCCACTCAATGTTCTGGTAATGGTCCAGCTCCTTCCAAACAGTTGTCAGGTCAGAGTAATAAACTGATAAACTCCTCTCCCCCTGTTTACAAGTAGATGAAGTTGCTTGCAGTTGATAAATTTTGGCATAGTGTTGAAGTTTAGAATATGTGGACTTTGCCTAATCCCATATCTCATTTGCAGTTTCAGCCTACATGAAGTTCTTCCTTATTTGAGGTTGCATGGAGATCAAAAGCCATGACATAACCATACTGTTCTCTTGATCCCATTTATCATGTTCTGCATTTCCAGAAGGTGGTTCTTTGATTCTTCCATTTATGTAGCCTACTTTTCCCCTTGCAGTTATGTATAGTTTGATCCCCCTTGACCACTCTAGGTAGTTTAACCCGTCAAGAGGAACAACAGCCATAGGGAAGGATAGATCATTGTTCCCACTCATTCCATTCAGCATTGTGGAGATTCCGGATGTAGCTGAATCTTCACTACTCATGATTCTCAGTTCAGAAATACACAAAACCAAAGCACAATCTTACAGAGCTGCAACAGTCCACAACAAGACACTTGCTGATTTTCGGCCCCACAGAGAACCAAGCACAAACAATGCAACTGCAGTACTAGGGGTTATCACCTACACTGTGTAGGAGTCCACAAAACACTATACGAACTGCACATGCAGTGTAACCAGGTTTGAAAGACCTACAGTTCACAACTTTGATACAGCTTCTCAGCCCAAAAAAAAACATAGTAGGAGCAGCAATTCGAGTGGTGATTCACCACACCTAATCAGCTGATATTCACTTTCCAGGGCAGTCGAACAGTCACTCAAGTTCTAGGGTTCATCAATAGCCCCTTAGAGTGCAGACTAGGGCAACATACAATTGGAGGAAGGGGAACAGTTCCTACTCAGATTCCAGAACATTAACAATCATGCAAGAAGCCATAAACAGGAAGAGAGAAAAAAAATCTCAGTACCTGCAATAGGCAGCACAGTCATCAATCATGAACTCGAACTTCCCTTCAAGTCAGATTGCAATAGGCAGTTCAGTCATGAACTCGAACTCCCCTTCAGGTCAGAGCCTTCCTTCGAACATTTGGGATGGATTTCTACAGTCCTCTTAGCCGAAGCAACCCAGTTACCAACAAAAATACATGTAGCCAAACCCTTTTCCTATGCTAGGAAGTTGAACAGTCAACATACTTGTAGCAGAGCCCTACTCGGCAGTGGAGACTAACCGCAGCACTAGAAAAGCTTCCTCTTCCTTGTCTTCAAGCATCAGTACTATAGCTCCTTCGCAGCAGAGGAGAGAGACCTCAGCTAGTTGTTTTCTAGGCCTGGACGAACCTGCTCTGATACCATGTTGAGCAGGAGACCAAGAAGAAGAAGAAAAGGAGAAAAGAAGAAGAAAGGAGAAGAGGAGGAAGAATAAGAGGCAACTGAGTTAAGGCCTTAACCAAACTTAGCTTTAGTCGAGTGAAGCTTTCTATTTATACTGTTCTGGCCGTACATAACAATATGTATACAGAATTACGAAAATACCCCTGTGGGTACTAAGCCTGTGTACAATACATATAATACACCTGTTAATAGTGGGAAACAAGGTAGTGAATGGGGAATGACCATCAAGGATAGACGTGGGCTTCTGATTAATCAAGAAGCAAGAAGTAAACACCGCATCACTCCAAAAGGGTTTGGGAACATTCATGTGATGCATAAGGAATTAGTTGTTTCCAAAAGATGACGATTCTTTCTCTTAGCCACTCCATTTTGTTGTGGGGTGTAGGTACATGAGGTCTGATGTATAATGCCATGTTGGTCCAAGTATTCTTGAAATGATGAAGAGAAATATTCACAGCCATTATCGGAATGAAAAATGTTAATGTGAACACCAAATTGGTTGCGAATCTTAGCATAAAATTTTTGGAAGATGGTAAACAATTCACTCATTCTTTCATTAAATAGAGCCACGCCATCCTTGAATAATCATCAACAAAAATGACAAAATATCTATATCCATTGTATGACATCACTTTATAAGGACCCCAAACATCTGAATGAATCAAAGAAAAAGGACTCGACACACGATTATCAATCCTAAGACTAAAGGGAACACGATGATGTTTCCCCAACTGACATGACTCACAATCTAAAACAGAAAGTTGACTCAATGAATGAACCAAAGACTTCAAAACTTTTAGCGAAGGATGACCAAATTGGCAGTGCCACTGGAAAGGAGAGAGAGATGACTGGAGAGTCGTTGATGTTCTTCCACCACCATCAAGATAATACAATCCACCAGCTTTATGCCCTCCACCAATCTTCATCCTCGTCTTGAGATCCTGAAAAACACACGAAGAAGGGTAAAATGTAATAGAGCAATTGAGTGACTTGGTCAACTTACTAACAGACATAAGGTTAAACGGAAATTTAGGGACATACAAAATTGAGGATAAAGATAAGGGGGTCATGTTAACATTGTCAACACCACAAATGGAGGATGTGGAACCATTAGCAAAGGTAATAGAATGTGATGTTGAGCAATGAGAGAGGGAAGAAAACACACTTGGAGTTTTAGTCATGTGATCGGAGGCTCCAGAGTCAATAATCCAAGGATTGGGTGTGGATGCCAAACAAGCCATACCTGAGTGTGCGAAAGTATCCATGTTCTGCTGAGATGTGGATTGGACAAACCTCTCATACTCATCATGGGGAACACTCACCATCTCCTTCCCGGGAACATGTGTGGATGTAGGAGGCATCTGATCAGCTGAACAACTCTCCTGTCTGAAACTAGTGTCACTAGTCATAGCATGATTGGCCCAAGTTGAGGGTGGACCATGCAAGTCATAGCGATAATTAATGGTATGTCCATCCATACCACAATGAGTACATCTCCTCGGACCCGAGCCATGTCCTCTGCCATGGGCTCCCCCTGAATCTCTACCTCTAGTACGACCACCACCATGGTTATATGTAGGTCTACCACCACCACTCTGGCCATATACCGGACCACTGCTACCACTACGGCCAAACTGAGCTCCCCGACCTCCACCTCTAACACCACGGCCCCTTGATACTGCAAAGGCTGATCTATCAGAAACATTAGAGTTTTCAGTAGATCCAATGGAAGTCCTCCGAAGTCGAGCAAACACCTCTTCTAAGGAAGGGAGAGCTGACCCTCCTAGTATTTGAGCCCACACTGGTTCATACTCAGATTTTTGCCCCACCAAAAATTGGGTCACATCAAGCTGTTCTCTCTGTTGTTGCTGAATTTTGACATCAAAAGTGAGGGGTGATAAACATTCAACTCATTACGAATGTTTCTCATACTAGCATAGTACTCCTCAAGACTCTGATTGCCCTATTGTAGATTAAAGTTTTCCTGATACAGCTGATATACTTTGGTTGTATTGTCTTGACTAGAATACAACTTCTTAGCATGGTCCCACACATCTTTGGCAGCGTCAAGAAACAAGAAATTTACACTAATCTTGGGTTCTATACTGTTCCATAACCAGGTGATAATCTGTGCATCCTCTTGTTCCCAGTCATCATACTCATGAGAATCAGTGGAGGGTTTCTCCTCCCTTGTATGTTTCACCTTCTTCTTTGCCTTCAGAAAAACTTCTACAGATTTAGCCCAAGGTACATAATTCTCTCCATTCAGTTTAATGGAGGTCATTTGAACATTTAGGTAGTCAGTAGGTATCATCACATTAGATTTGCTATCACTGCTATCTCTCATTGCTGAATTCTGTTATTACTGAATTCGGCACATTACTTAATCACACTGATCACACTGGTTTCAGCACTTGTTATTGCTGAAGATTGCACTCTTTACACCACAAACCCTACCCCACGATTACCTGAAATCTCACCACACTATATGAGGACCACTCCCCCTTCGAATCACACAGAAAAACAGCATAAACCTTAGCACACTACAGTCTCAAATCCCATCATACGATCTGAAACATACTTCCTATTTGATTCATAACAAAAATATGCATAGAAATCTCTTACCTCATCACCCGAAAAACAAAACACACACAAAAAAATCAGACCACACAAGACACCCACTGCACCACACAATCAGCCCTCTTCTCTTCATCGATTAGGGGAGGGCTTCTTAGAAGCCACATCAACCGACCATGAACAGCACAACTGGAGGCATAGAGACCTCCAAGGGAAGAGGGCGACCACTCCTTTTCAGCCCTTTCCCTTATCTCCAATCGATGGCAGAGAAATCAAGAGAAAACCCTAGACTGAGTGCAGAAAACAGAAATCTGGGCAGATCCGAGTTGCTTAGTTGAGCTCTGATACCATACTATGATTCGGCCTGCCCTTGAGTTCTGTTAGTCTGATAACAGCCAAGAAGAGAGAAGAAGAAAGAAGAAAGAAAGAGAGAGGGAAAAGAGGAGAAACGGAGAGAAGAAAAGTCTGGTTTGAATGAGAGAAAAATTACCTCTCCCATTCAGCTAGACATGTTTTATATTACTAACATAATGGAAAAGACACATGTGCCCTTACTTAAGTGAGGGACACTAGTTCTAATATAATATTACAGATCAGCAACCTCAACATAAGTATAAAGACAGAAATACCCCTACACTTACACAACTTAACAACCATAGAATTATCTCTTGCTTTGGTCTGGTAATGTGCTAGTCTCCAAGGGCCACCCTCCTTGTCTCCTAGCCACTTGATGGTATTTGCAGAATCTCTACTGATAGTTAATTGCGAGATACCCAACTTTTTGGCAATGCGAATGCCTGTGAAGGCAGCCATAATTTCAGCCTTTTTTTGAGTTGGCAATCTTAATCGGTCCTCTTAAAACCTAGCAAACATTTTTGTCCTTCCCTTTAATTACTCCAATTCTGACTACCCCTGGATCACTAAAAGCACTCCCATCAAAATTAAGAGATATCACCCCTTCCTGTTGCTATAGACTTGGGGGAGGAATAAAGGTTTGGGGTAGGAGAAAAGGAAGTTCACAACATTTCTGTGAAGATCATTTACCAAGATTCCTTTGAAGTGCTTGGAAGTACTAACCGACAAAAAACACCTGTGAGTAATATGTTAAATTGAGTACTCCTATGATATCGCTCTGTTATCAAATATTCAGTTATTTTTCTCTTCCCAAACACTCCATATTACTACATGACCGACAATTTGCCAAAAGATTTTGCCTCTATTACTGAGGCCTCTGCCTTGGCACTACCACCAAAAGTCTGCAATCTGTTTGGAAAACCCAACTGTGTCCAATCAGGTTAAGAAAATGATACCATATTTTCCTAGTTACCTGA
The DNA here is from genome assembly GCF_056320005.1 of Nelumbo lutea. Taxonomy (NCBI): domain Eukaryota; kingdom Viridiplantae; phylum Streptophyta; class Magnoliopsida; order Proteales; family Nelumbonaceae; genus Nelumbo; species Nelumbo lutea. The sequence continues at coordinate 44,263,848 of NC_142688.1, forward strand.
CAATGAAGGAGAAGATGATCTGTTGATTCCCCATCACTAAGGCATAAACTGCAAACATGAGGAGAAAAGTAATTTTTGCCTTTGTTCTTCTAGAGGAGGTCATAAGTATTAATTCTCTTAAAACAAGCTTTCCACACAAAGAAGTAGACTCTGGAGGGAATGTGAGAAACCTAGGGGTGCTCACAGTTCGGTTAACTGAACCGTAGGGTATTTTCTTGAACCAAACTGGTAGTACCGGTTTTTGGAAAACCGGTAACCGGAACCGAACTGAAACCAATCAGTTAACCAATTGACTGGTTTGGTTCATTGGTTTTTCGGTTTTTTGTTTTTACAATATATTATCAAAATATATAAATATATAATAAAGTATTATTAATATATATAAAATATTATATTTTAAATAATATATTATAAATATATATTTAAATATATAATGCATATTTATTAATTTATAATATATAAAAAATATAAAATATATAATATACATAAATATATATAAAATACATAGAAATATATGTATATCGGTCGGTTTGGTTAATTGTCGGTTTTTTATTTTGGTTAACCGAAACCGAACCGGTACCTTCGGTTTTTTAAAAACACTGAACTGAAACTGAACCAACCGGTTGGTTAGCTGATTTTTTGGTTCGGTTTCGGTTGGTTCGGTTTTTTTGGTTTTTTTGCTCACCCCTAGAGAAACCCAAACTTTCTTATAGGAAAGAGGCAAGGGGTCTGCTCTTCTGTAATTGGAGCATCGAAAAAAATACTTCATTGAGAAAATGCGGGAAGGGTGAAGGGTTCAAATACGATGATTACAAAGGGAGGGGGCTGAATGTAAACCTCCCCAAGGGTATTATGCAACTCAGAAATTTCGGTGATTTCCAAATCTCTTAGAGCTCTTATAAGGTTCAGATTCCAACTAATTCGAGGAAGATACAGAGAATGACAGGAGGAAATAGTGGCATCGTGGTTCAGGCTAAGGCTGAAAACCTAAGGGAAACAGCCAAGGTGGAATCACCTCACCAAAAATCAGTCCAGAATTTTATTTTGTTACCATTCACCACATTGTATCTAATGAAGGAGATAAAACTATTATATGGAGACATTTCCATGGATTGGTTTCTTTGACTCGGTTCAAGTGAGTTTTGCTATCCCAGCCATTGGGTTGGTTCCTTTCTTGAAATCTATAATTTCTATTTTCATAAGTTTCATAGGATAGTAGTATGACTAAAGGAATAGTTAACATTGTTTTGAATTGATTATTCTTAGGAGGTTTCTAACCATATAAATTTATTAATTAGGTTCTATTGAAGATGCTTCCAAAATATTACGAACATGTAAAGAGGCATGACAACACACTCATAACAAAATTCTTTGGGCTCCATCATATTACATTGAGAGGTGGACGGGAGGTATATTGTCCACAAGTGCCTTTTATTTTGTATGTTGCCTTTTTGATTGGTGTTCAACCATTTTCATTTTCTATCTTCCTTTTCACTTGGTAGGTGCGATTTGTTGTCATGGGAAATATGTTCTGCACAGGACTAAGAATTCACCGTCGTTATGATTTGAAAGGCTCATCTCATGGAAGAAGTACAAACGAACATGATATTGATGAAAATACCACATTGAAAGATCTTGATCTGAAATATGAATTTTATTTGGACAAGTCCTTGCGGGATTCCCTTTTTAAGTACGTCTCAATTACAACAGTGCATGGTTGTATCTTTTGCAATATGTTTTTTGATTGGCCATTAGGACTGGTTTTGTCTCAATTCATAGCTATGTTTTCTTTTCATGGGATTTTTTTTTTGTTTTTTTAACTCCTTAAATAGTCTTGCATTGAACTGTATGTGAAAACTCCCCACACAATTTATGTTCCACATGATTGGATCCTTTTCCTGAAACATGTAGATAGGTAACCATCTGGAATAAAGGTAAAAAACAATAAAATGGAAATATCAATAATTAACCCAGAATTTCTTTATGTGATAAATACTAAGCTAATTACTATATAACTAATTTTGGATAATAATTATAAAAGTATAGTATGAAACCAGGCACTAGGGCTATGGACATTGAACAAAAACAATATCTTTAAGAAGTAATGAGAATATAGGAATTTAATTACAACCATCATTTTTGTGGCAATATAAAACCAAATAAGGGGTGTTTCAGATTTTGAGTGATTTCAAAGGGTAAACATGCCTAAAACCAACCCCCTAAAGCAATTTTGAAAAGAAAAAACTAAAAAAAAAAGGTTATGAGGCATCGAAACACCCGATACACCTGTTCGTTCATATCTGGTGTATCAATACTTTGAACATTGCTCCCTTAACAGATATAGGGCATACTTTTGTTGTGAAGTGAAGTGAAGATTCCATGCTTGTATTGGCTACTTCCTAGAAAGTATTTCAGTTCTCCAAGATTCTTGATCCAAATTCCTACTACAAGGACCTTTAGAGCACATCTATCTCCTCAAGGTCACTTTTTATGGCAACAATACTATCAACATATACTCATTTATCAAAAAAAATATATATTATCAACATATACTATTAGAACTGCCAGGAGAGACCCTTTCCTCTTTAAAAAGAGAGTATGATCAGACTATGCCTGCATATAGCCAACCCAAAACAAAGCTCCTCTAACGTGTCAAACCAAGCTCTAGGTGGTTGGTTTAAACCATATAATGACTTATTCAACTTACACACCTTTTTCTCATCAACATCATTGTAGAACCTCATTGAATGATCCATATACAATTCCTCTTGTAAATCTCCATTAAGGAAGGGATTTTTAACAACAAGATGAAAGAGTGGCCAAGAACAGGTAGTGGGCAAGGAAAGAAGAACACGAACCGAGCTCATCTTAGCCACAAGAGCAAAGGTCTCCAAGTAGTAAACTCCATAGATTTGTGTATACCCCTTTATTATTAATCTCGTCTTATACCTTTCTTATTGTCATTAGCTTTAGTACTTCACATTTAACACTCGTTTGCACTCCACATTCTCCTTATCAGTAGGCAAATCAAGAATTTCCTAAGTCTGATTTTTTATATCAAGGCCTCTATTTCATCCTACATTACCTCCTTCCACTCAGGTTTAGATAGAATCTTATTAATATTCATGGGCATAGACACAAAAGAAAGAGAAGATAGGAAAACACGATATGATGGTGAAAGTGAACTATAAGAGATGGTGGGAAATGCAATGGGCTATGGAGGTGGTACACTTTCTCTTCCCCTTGTAAAGTGCAGTGGGAAGATCAAGGTCATTAGGTGCAGGTGTGTCCTCAATTGTAATGGGTGTGGAATCATCAACAGGGACAAGAGGCATACTTTCACTGTCACCTAATCTTGTGAAGCAGCTTGAAGAGGAGTTGATAAAGGAACAAGAACTACCAAAGGGGTAGAGATTGGAAGAGAAACAACCCTCATATGAGAACACTCCCCCTGAGAAGAAATACCAAAAATAGAACTGACTAGACTCAAAAATGGTAATGCACATAGTAACATATCAACCCCTAGACATTGGATCATAGAAATAATTACACTTTTGGTTCTAAGCATACTCAAGAAAACACACTTCTTTGCTTTGAGGATCAAATTTACTATGATGAGGTCCAAGAATATGAATAAAACAAGTGCATCCAAAAACCCACAAAGGAATATGAAACAACTCACCTTTAGGAAACAAAACACCATAAGGGGTCTAAAAACCAAGAATAAAAGGGCATATAGTTAATTAGTAAGACTATAGTAGAAACAACATCACCCCAAAAACAAAGAACTGAGGCAAATATCATAGGACTCCTGGGCACCTCTACAATATGTATGTTTTTTTCTCTCAACCACTTCATTCTGTTGTAATGTATGAGAACAACTACTTTGATGAATAACCCCATGCTCCAAGAGGTAGGATGCTAGGTCATCAAAGTATTCCCTAACATTATTAGATCTAAAAATCTTAATCCTCACCCCAAACTGTGTGAGAACCATTTGGCAAAATTTCCATTTTAGAGATGGAACCTCATTATGAGAACACATTAAATAAAGCCAAGAGAAACATGAGCAGTCATATACCAAAAAAGAAAGACTTGAATTACTCATAGAAGGATGCTGAGAGTTGGAGCTCGAGGAAGAAGACCTTGAATCTCAATGTGAATCCCAGCAGTTCTCTTCAGTGGTTCCCAACAAAATTGGTGAACCACCTAACCCCTGAGCGAAGGAATCCAAGGTGTATCAAATGCAACGATTTGGAGAAGCTAGAAGATAGAGAGTGGGCAGTACAAATAGAGAGCAGTGGCGATTATAACTTAGATGATTCAGATGAAACCTCGACTTTGGTCAGCATGGACCTGCAAGCTAAGGAAAACTTGTTTGAGACAAGGAGCTTGAGTACGGAGCTGCTGTTTCTTGAAGATGAAGGGACTGGCAGTGGTCTCTCAGGGGAAGATTGAAGTGAAGGTGTCGCTAATTTTGTAGTACAAACCTCACACCCCAACGACGACAAAGTTAAGCCAAAACCTCAAGACTCACAAACAAGTTATAAATATAGAAGAACGGACCTCTCTCTTGAGCACGGATAAGGGTGTTTTAGGAAGGGTAGAATAGGGTTCAGGTTTTCAAGAATGTAGGCAAGACAGTGGTGGTTGCGCTACCATGTCCACTCTGCAGGAGTTACCTTGTAGGGGACTGACACCAAACTCGTTAGCAATTGGCCAACAGTCTAGCCTGAGTGGCCATTGTGCTCTTGCTCCTCCTCCAGGTATCGATGTCAATTTGGTTTTAGTTACTGATAGGTGTGTTTTGCCTGAAATAGGTGTACCAGCATCCCATCTAGGTGGCAAAGCAAAGGAAGGAGGTTGGGAGGTGGTAGTGAGGTGAAGGGAGGGGAGGGAAATAAATTTTCGGCTCTAATTTGTACAGAGTTTGGGGAGCTCAGTCGAAAGGAAGGGTATAGTGCAACGGTGAAGGTGGATGGTAATGGAGAGTTTGACCTTGATGTAGGAGTACATACTCTAAATGTGGGTCCCACTAATGTGAGGGGTCAGGTGGGTGTAAGGGATGGCAGAGAAGGAGAACTGAAAACAAATAATGAGAAGGGTGAGGAATTTAAGAGAGTGAAAAGGAAAGAAAAAGATCTGAGGTGGAAAGATTATTGTGTGATATTGATGGGGATTTAGAGTTTAGTGGGAGGGGAGATAGGAGGAAGAGTGGGAAGTAAAGAGGATTGGTCACAAGTTGAGGGTTTTATTAACTTCTTTCCTATGAGAATAGTTAGCTGGAATGTGAGAGGATTGGGAAGTGCAAGTAAAAGGAGGGTGATTAAGGACCTATTTGAAGGTTAGGATCCACCATATGGATGGCCAAACCATGCTAGATGGTTGGGCAAAATTTCAAAAATTTTCTTAACCTTATAGGAATCGAATTCCGTGTTTTTAGAAAAACTGCATTTTTCTAGGATTGATCTTGCACTAAAACTGGATTAGATTTGAAACCAAAACAAGAGGGAGATGTATACCTGATACGGATTCCAAAAACGTATCTCCCAAGGTGGAAGTTTATGCCCAAATCAGTCCCTAAAACCAGCTTCCACTGAAGATGGAACAGCTTGAAGTTGAAGCCGGTTCAGCAATGCAGTTTTCAGCAAAATTGCAATCCAAATCCTTGGATCAAACTAGGGAGGTGAGCACGAATTTTCTCTGAAATTTTCTTGCAAAAATCAGAGAAAGAACTGATCTTTATCAGTCCCAAAAAGTGAGGTTGAACTAGGGTTTCTTGGGCGACAAGAGAAGAGAGAGAGCAGAACTTGCAATAGTGTCCTTGAGCAGTCCACCCTCTTCTTCTTTTATACTTTATGGAGCACTTCTCCTAATCGAATTAGGAGATTTATCCAAATCTTTATTTGGATCTGGACTCTATCAAGAGATAGATCTTGTCCTCTTAAGAGAACGGGTGCTTCATACCCATATCCAAAACCCAGATTCGCCCATGTCACATGACAACTTAATTAATCATATTAATTATGGGTTGTTGGCCCATTAGCTATATGGCTCACAACCCAAGAGTGTTGCTTGGATAGTTTAGGTTTGATTGTATGGCGTGGGACCCCACAATTACCTCACATAAGCCTACATGGGTTCGGCACAGTCTCTGTGAAATGGCCTAGCCGAATTCACTACCAAACGCAATGAACCCCTGAGCTCATCACTATGGGTTCAAATTGGGCCCAACATTTATAGTTAAATGATCCTTGAATCTAGCCATCCTATGAAGACACAAGGATAATGGACTTAGGATATAGCCCATTAAGTAATCAACCCTTAATGGTCTCTTACACTTAACCTCTTAGCCCATAATAATCAAACATTGCCCGACAGGGAAGGACCTCTCCCCTGACTGCAAGGTGATAAGCCCACATGGGATTGGCACAGTCTCTGTGAAATGGCCTGGCCAAATTCACTACCAAACGCAATGAACCCCTGAGCTCATCACTATGGGTTCAAATTGGGCCCAATATTTACAGTTAAATGATCCTTGAATCTACCATCCTATGAAGACCCAAGGATAATGGACTTAGGATATATCCCATCAAGTAATCAGCCCTTAATGGTCTCTTACACTTAACCTCTCAGCCATAATGATCAAGCATTGCCCGACAGGGAAGGACCTCTCCCCTGACCGCAAGGTGTAGTGTTACACTCTCTACTCGGATGGATCCTAGGAATTAAAACCTTTTTCAAACACTTTTCTTAAAACAATATATATATATATATATCATATAATAATATTTTGCAAAACCAAATCTCAAACATGATTGAAATCCACTATCGGAAGTTTAGGTTTCCATCAGAGAGAGTGCAGTCTCAATCATTCACTTTGTCCGACAAAGGGGTTGATCCTATCACTATGATCACCCACTTAAGTGAATTCTCAAACTGCTCCAACATACCCAGGTTTTGACCCATAATGGATCTTACTGATTGGCCTATCAAAGATAGCCCAATTCGACACCCAATGCAGTACCATAATCAAGTCTAGGGGTTATGTGTAACTTTCCAAATTTTCCCATCAATCTATAAGGTCCAGGACATAACTGGAAAATGGTCAGGGTTCAGTGTTTCAACCAAACACACACTACATGTTGTTTGGGTCTAACCCTAACAGCTGAGACAAACTGCCTCCAACTTCTTTGGAAGTACATCAGTGTTAGCCTTGGCAGGATAAACTCCCTAAGCCTATCAAACGACTGAGAACATTCTAAACTAACACGAGTCTCATAAGTGTCCAGTTTAAGGGGTAAATTCACAGAAACATACCAATGACAACATAAAACAATAATGTACTTTTGTTCATTTACAATAAATTTGTTTGTACATCTATATGATTGGAGCTAAGGGCATACACTGTCTAACACTATTGAAGAGAGAGAAGCCTAACACTGTATTTTTGCAAAAAACAAAATTGTCAAAACTAGATGGAAGGCGGGTGAGAAGTATATGGAGGTCTAGAGGAGTTAGTTGGGTTTCAGCCCCATCTTGGGGAGTTTCAGGAGGGATTGTTACATTATGGAAAGAGGATGTAGTAGAAGCAGTGGAGGAGCTAATAGGTAGGTTTTCAGTGTCTATTAAATTCAAGAATGTGGTGGATGGTTTCACTTGGGTGTTGACCAATATCTATGGTTCCAATAACTATAGGGAAAGGAATGACATGTAGGATGAATTATACACAATTCAGGGTTTGTGGGTAGGCCCGTGGTGTCTGGCAGGGGACTTCAATGTTATACGGTTTCTGAGGAAACTAGCAATTCCCAACGATCCATCACGACTAGCATGAGGAAGTTTAATAGCTTTATTGCAGATTGTGAGTTGAAGGAAATCCCACTTTTACAAGCTAGATTTACTTGGTCTAACCTACAGGAAACCCATTTGTGGCCAAAGCTGGATAGATTCATCTTCAACTTAGAATGGGAGAATTACTGGGGAAACTTGGTGTATAGAGGTAACCTCAGATCACTGTCCCATAAGAATAGGTTTGGAAGATTTCATCAATGGACCAAGACCATTTAGATTTGAGAACATGTGGCTTACCCACCCGGACTTTGTGAATAAAGTAAAAGCTTGGTGGAATGAGGAATTGAGGGGAATAAAGTGGAAGGGGTATAATTTCACAAGAAATTGCAGAAATTAAGATCCAAAATAAGAGAGTGGAGTAGGGATCATTTTGGAAGGATTGAGGAACAAAAGGTAACCCTAACCTCTAGGGTAGAGGAGTTGTACGAGAAAGAAACCCAATCTGGGTTGGATGAGAATGATAGAGATTTAAGGAGACATTTAAATAAAGAGTTGAAAGAGGTACTACTAATAGAAGAAATAAGATGGAGACAAAAGTCAAGGCATAAATGGGTTAAGGAAGATGACAAAAACACTAAGTTCTTACATGATGTGGCAAATGAGAGGAGGAGTTTTGTGGCGAAGTTAGAGATAGGAGGGGAGGTTCTCACTAACCAGGAGGATATTTCCAGGGGGTTTGTGGACCATTTTAAATCAACTTATAGACGACCCTTGAATCAGAGGCTTGAAATGGAAGGAGTAGATTGGCCAAGTTTGAATGAGGAGAAAATGAGGTGGCTAGAAAGGAACTTTGAGGAAGAAGAGATTAAACAGGTGGTGTTCTTTTGGATAGATGAAAAGCTCCAGGCCCAGATGGTTTTTCAATAGCATTCTATCAAGATTGTTGGGGGGTAATAAAAGATGATCTTTGTGATGTGTTTAAGAAGTTTGCAAATAAGCATGTGGTTAGTCAAGGTATCAATGCTACTTTCTTGGCCTTAATCCCTAAGAATTCTGATGCTATCCATCCAAAGGATTTCATGCCAATTAGCTTGGTGACAAGTGTTTATAAAATACTAGAAAATGTTCTTTCTCTAAGGATTAAAGAAGCCCTCCCCTCCATCATTAGTCAGGCTCAAGGGGCCTTTATTTGAGGACGTCAGATAATTGATCAGATCCTGCTTGCAAATGAGTGTGTCGAGGATATGAAGAGAGTCAGGAAAAGAGGATTTGTATGTAAGCTAGATCTAGAGAAAGCATATGACTTGGTGGATTGGCAATTCCTGTTAGAGGTGTTGAGGAAATGTGGGTTTGGGGAAAGGTGGTGTAGGTGGATGATGGGCTGTGTCAGTAGCTGTCACTACTCTATCCTAGTAAATGGAGTGGTAAGGGACTTCTTTCTAGGCTGTAGGGGTATTAGACAAGGGGATCCCCTTTCACCCTTCCTACTTACCTTGGTAGCCGACGTATCCATTTGAATCATCACTAGAGCTGATAGGGAAGATGCCATAAGGGGTTGGAGAATAGGCAGAAACCAAGTTCTAGTTATCCATCTTTAGTTTGCAGATGATTTAATGATTTTCTATGATGGAGGCTTTAGTGAGAGGGTGGGGAACTTAAAGGAGTTGATTAAAGCCTTTGAAAAAATCTCCAATTTAAAATCAACTTGGAAAAGAGATGCATAGTGGGGATCAACTTGGAAAATGAGGAGGTTGAGGCTATTGCACTTTGTCTTGGTTGCTCCACTTCTTCCTGGCCTATGTCCTACTTAGGGCTTCCGTTAGGAGCAAATCCTAGGGAGAGTAGGTTCTGGACCCAAGTCATAGAGAAGTTTGAGAAGAGGTTAGCGGTTTGGAAGAAAAATTACATATCTTTGGTTGGAAGGGTCACTTTGATGAGAGCTACTCTCACAACCTACCTACTTACTACCTTTAGGATACTGCCTAGGGGAGCAAAGAAGCTAGAGAAGTTGATGAGAGACTTAATTTGGGAACCGGGAGAAGGCATAAAAGATCATTTGGTCAGATGGGAGATTGTGGGTAGAAGAAAAGAGGAAGGGGGTTTAGGTTTAGGGAATGTGATAAAAATGAATGTGGCTATCTAGGGAAGTGGTTGTGGAGGTGGCCTTTGGAGAGAGAGAGACTTTGGCATGAAGTAGTGAAGAGTATTCATGGTTGCTCAGAGAATGGACAGGATGCTGGTGCATCAAGCAAGGATAACTTGGCAACACCTTGGAAGGCAATCCATAAAATCCTCCCACAATTCCTCAATTGTGTCAGGTATGATATTTGTTCTGGTACTTCTATTCATTTTTGGGAAGACATTTGATTTGGAGATCTACCTCTTAAAGATCTTTTTCCCTCCTTGTTTTATATTTCGTTGTATAAAAATGAGGTATCTCAAATTTCCTTCCTTCTTCTTTAAACTGTAGGCTTTGGCTTGGGACTTTGGTTTTCGTAGAGGGTTAAGAGATGAGGAAGTTGATTTTCTGTTAAACTTGCTTTGCCTCCTTGATAAAGTGTGGTTGGATTCCTTATTTCTAGATAAAATAATCTGGACCCCTAACCCCAAAGGGTTCTTTTCTTGTGGTTCCTTTTTTATGTCACTTTGCAACACCTCCTCTCAACAGGCCTTCCCTACTAAAGAAGTCTAGTTTAGGCCAGTCCCCCCTACGGTAATGGCTTTTTGTTGGGAAGTGTGCCATGGGAAAGTTAACACCTTGGATAACCTACAAAAGAGAAGACCCTTTCTCTGTATCTCTCCAAACTGGTGCACTCTTTGCAGATCTCACGGTGAGGACTGTTATCGTTTATTTCTTTCTTGTGATGTCATTGCATAGCTTTGGGTTTGGCTTTTCTCCTTATTTGGGTGCAGGTGGGAGACACCATCAGAAATAAATTTGTTTTTCAACCCGTCTACCTTCTCTTGGCCCCAGAAAAGAGGAAGAAGTATGTGGAGACAAGAGCAGCTTTGAATTGGACAGTTTTGGAAGAAAGGAATAATAGAATATTCCACGAGAAGGAAAGGAGCAACCAGGCCTTGAAGGATTGCATCATGAATAGAGTAATACACTAGTTAAAATCTATGGAACTGTTCCATCCTTTTCTCCTTATTTGGACAGTAGTAGCAAGCTGCTCATTCTGAACAGATAGGGTTTTCACAAACTGGGCCCCCCTCCGCAAGGTATTTTGAAACGGAACCTTGTTGGGAGCAGCCAGGGCAACCCAGGTCCCTCTGATTTGGGAGTTCTGAGAAATGAGAATGGAGAAGTCATTCTTCTCTATCTGGCCCTTTGGGAGTTCGGAATTCTGTTAGAACAGAATTGTTAGCTGTTATACAAGGAGTTCATCTTGCAAAAGATTTGGGAGTGGAGCAGTTGTTGATTGAAGGGGATTCTAAGATAGTGGTGGGTGGCTAAATAGTTCAGAGGAGGTCGCTTGGATCTACAAGAATGAGCTCAAGAGATATAAATTGGTTGACAAGAAACATGACTGTTATAGTACAATGGGTGGGGAGATCAGCGAATGCCCTTGCAAATACTTTGGCAAAACAAGGGACAGTTAGGGATACACTGTTTTGGACTAAATTGTAATTGTATAGCGGTATAGTAGCAAGCATGTGTTCTTTGTTTTAGTTTTTCTTGGTTCATTTTTGTGGGTTCCATGTCTTGGAGAGGCAGCAACTCGTGCCTCCCCAAGGGTCTGTAATCTCCTCATGATTTTAATGAAATGTGATTTATTATTTATCAAAAAAACTACTCATAGAAGGAATAGAATAAGAGCGGCAAACATCCGTATCAAAAGCTGAGTAGCTAATTTACTCCTTTATAGTTTTATTATTTGAAGAAAATGAATTTTTCCTGTGAGTAAACCCTAGTAGATTCTAGGTGAAAGTAGAGAAGAAGAAAGAAGAAAGAAAAGAGAAAGAAGGAGAGAAGAAGAATGTTCGGCCAGACTAGAAGAGAGAATGTAAAATCACCCCTCCTAGCCAACCCACTTGAATTTATTCAAAAAACTTAGAGTTACAAGAAAGACTATTTTGTCCCTCATAGAAGATGGGACACATAACTTAAACTCAGATACAATAGACCTTTCTCTTCCAAGAAGATAAACTAGAATGACCAAAATACCCCTGACTCGAGCATTCTAACACTCCCCCTCAAGCTGGAGAGTATATATCGTATAGTCCCAGCTTGTTACAAATGTAATCTATTCTTCCCCGAGACAATCCCTTTGTGAAGAGATCTGCCCACTGATTTCCTGAGCTCACATGAGATGTAGTTATTACCCCACTTATCACTTTCTCTCTCATAAAGTGACAATCCACCTCAATATGTTTAGTTCTTTCATGGAAGATGGGATTGGATGAGATGTGAACAGCAGCTTGGTTATCATAGTATAGTTTCATGGGTTTGTCAATTGAGAATCCCAACTCCTGTAGTAAGTTCTTCAGCCATACTAGTTCACATGTGGTATGGGCCATAGCCCTGTACTCTGCTTCTGCACTACTTCTTGCCACCACTGTTTGCTTCTTGCTCTTCCAAGTTACAAGATTGCCACCCAGGACGGTACAATACCCAGTGGTTGATCTACTGTCTGATATAGAGCCAGCCCAGTCAGCATCTGTGTACCCTACTATCTCAAGAGTTCCTCCATTTTGGTATAACAAACCACGATCTATAGCACCCTTTAGGTACCTAACAATTATCAGAACAGCTTCCTAGTGAGGAACCCGGGGATGTTGCATAAACTGACTCACCACACTCACAGCAAATGATATATCTGGTTGGGTAATGGTCAGGTAGTTCAACTTTCCCACCAACCTTCTGTATCTTCCAGGATCATCAAACTCTTCACCTGCATCCACACTCAACTTGGCATTGGGTTCCATAGGAGTCTATTGGTTTAGCACCTAACAACCTTATTTCTTCAAGTAGATCAAGAACATATTTTCTCTGACGTAGGTTGATCCCCTGTTTTGACCTCACAACCTCTATTCCTAGGAAATACTTCAGCTTCCCCAGATCTTTCATATTGAAGTGGTCATGTAAGAATTTCTTCAGCCTGTCAATTCCATTGTTGTCACTTCCAGTTATGACAGTATCATCCACATACACGACTAGCAAGATTTTCCCATCCTTTGAGTTATAGTTGAACACAGAATGATCAACCTGACACTGTTTCATCCCAAAGGCCTTCACCACTTCACTGAACCTGCCAAACCATGCACGTGGAGATTGTTTCAGTCCATAGATTGCCTTTTTTAGCCTACACACCTTAACAACCTCCCCCTGAGCAACAAACCCTGGTGGTTGCTCTATATACACCTCCTCAACAAGATCACCATGTAGGAAGGCATTTTTTATGTCAAGTTGTACGAGAGGCCAATCATAAATAGCAGCTAATGAAATCAACACCCGAACTGAATCAATTTTAGCCACAGGAGAGAATGTCTTCATATAGTCCACACCATATAATTGAGAATAGCCCTTGGCCACTAACCTTGCCTTCAATCGTTCCACACTACCATCAGGAAGATACTTCCCTGTATAGACTCATTTACACCCAACAGTGTGCTTACTAGGAGGAAGAGTGGTGAGTTCCCACGTGTGATTATGTTGTAGAGCAGAGAGTTCTTCTTCCATGGCTTGCCGCCACCCTGGGGAGGTAAGGGCTTCCTGTACAATCTTGGGAATGGGAACAGATGAGAGTAATGAAATAAACTTGTAATGAGAAACTGAAAGGTGAGCAGTGGAAACATAGTCTGAAATGGGATGAGAAGTACAAGTATGTTTACCTTTCCGCAGAGCAATAGGGAGATCAAGATCTGAGGGAGAAGGAGCAGTAGCAGGATCTGTCACCAGGTGCTGAAGTGGAGGGGCCAAATCACTTCCGCGGGTATACACTTGAGTAATTGGTGGCCTCTCAATAGTAACAGGCATATGATGTGCATCTGCAATAGGAATGGGAGCTACGGGAAGATGTTCACAACCGGTACAGGAAGAGGAACCATAGAGGGAGAAGAAGAGACCCCGACATCTGAGAAAAATGGAACTGATTCAAAGAAGGTGACATCAGAGCATACAAACGATTTATGAGATTTTGGGTTATAACACTTATACCCTTTCTGAGTCCTCGAGTAGCCAAGAAAGATACACTTCATAGCTCGAGCACTTAGCTTGTCTACTCCAGGCCCCAAGTGTTGAACAAAACAAACACAGCCAAAGACTCTTGGGGTGAGAGGAATTGGAGACAAAGTGGGAAACAACACGGAGAAAGGGGATTGACATGGGCATCCGATTTATCAGAAACCAGGATGTAAGAACAGCATCACTCCAAAAATGCTTTGGGACATTCATATTGATCATCAAGGACCGAGCAGTTTCAAGAAGATGTCTATTTTTCCGTTCATCTACACCGTTTTGTTGCGGGGTGTAGGCACAAGAAGTTTGATGAATTATCCCATGATGTTCTAGGTATTGCTGAAATGGTGAGGAGTTGTATTCTTTGGCAATATCGGAGCGAAGTATTTTCATATGAACACCAAATTGAGTGCATATTTCAGCATTAAATTTTTGAAAAATAGAGAACAATTCACTACGGTCTTTCATAAGATAGATCCATGTCATCCTTGAAAAGTCATCAACAAAGATTACAAAATACTTATACCCATTGTATGACACCGCTTTAACTGGACCCCATACATCAGAATGAACTAAAGCAAAGGGACTTGAGACACGACTATCAATTCTTGGACTAAATGAGACTCGATGATGTTTTCCCAACTGACATGACTCACAATCTAATGATGAAAGATGACTCAAGGAAGGAACCAACAGCTTCAAAGCCTTGAGAGAGGAATGACCAAGTCGGCAGTGCCATTGGAGGAGTAAGAGACAACTGAAAAGCCACTGGGGGGCCACCACCATCAAGGTAATACAAACCACCTGCTTCATGCCCTCCACCAATCTTCCTCCCCGTCTTGAGATTCCGAAACACACAAGAAGAAGGATAGAAGGTTATAGAACAATTAAGGGACTTGGTTAATCTGCTAATAGACATAAGGTTAAAAGGGAACTTAGGGACATATAAAACAGATGCTAAAGACAAGGAGGAGAGATCAACATCACCAACACCACAAATAGGAGATGTAGAACCATTAGCAAGTGTAACTGTTTGAGATGTGGAGGAGTGAGAAAGGGAAGAAAATACATCAAGAGTCCTAGATATATGGTCCAAGGCTCCGGAGTCAATGATCCACGGTGAGGCTTGAAAGACTGGTAGGATCCATCTAATGGACGCCAAGAAGGGTGCGGAATGGGGGGCGAATTTCAAAAAATTTCTTACCTTCTTCCAATTGGGAATCATATTCCCTAAATTTAGAATACATTATTCAAGGATCCTACTTGAACCATAAACAAATCAGATCTGAACCAAAAAGAAACAGGAAGGATTATACCTGATCCAGAGAAATAATATCTCCCAAAGTTGGTGTTCATGCCCAAAGAACAAACCAAGATCCGCTCCTGCTGAAGATGACACAGCTGTGGATGGAACGGAACCAACAGGGTGCGTCCTACACACTGGATTCTTCACAAGAAACCTCTGGAAACCTTGAACACCGAATCCTTTTGTCTTTCTTGCAAGACTATTGTCAAGAACTGATTTCTTGACTTCCTGTTGCTGCAAAGATCCAATCTTCCAACAGGGAGTGGCGGCGGCTGAAGGAGGAGAAGTCCAGGGACGAAGAGGGTAGAACTGTCTCTTCTCTCTGAAGTCTGTGAGAGATCAAATCTCAGATTGCAGAATGTGTTTCTTGCTTACTCAAACCCCCTGGTTCGAAATCTGATATTTTTGCTAGGGTTTTCTCCTCTTTCTTCTTGATTAAGAAACCTCCCATTATTTTTGGGAGTTATCCCAATCCAAATCAGTATTTGGATAGAGGTTAATCTTAATCCTATCTACAGATTAAGTTAGTTAACTCCTGATCTTATCAGGAGGTTACCAGATTCAAATCTAATTTGAATTTGGTCTCTTAGAGTGGATAAGGTCAAAGACCCAATCCTTTTACTAACACTAATCTCAGATTCGCCCCATGAACTGGTGATCATATCAGCCCAATTCGAAATGGGCTTTTGGCCCATTAAGTGTTCAGTGTTTAACCAGTTTCCAACCTGCTGCCCAGTTGGGCTTCTTTGTATGGCGTGGGACCCAAGCATTGATCTACACACCAGCCACATGGGTTCAGCCCAGCCTTTATTACAAGGCCCAGCCGAATTCACTGAAAGACTCAGTGACCCCCTTAAGCCCATCACATGGACCCTATGGGCCCAACACTTACATTAAGTGGTCCCTGGGCCAAGCCATCTTATAAAAACCTAGGGGCTGTGGGCAGGTGCAAGATTAGCCCATCAGGTATTTTCCTAAATGGTCTTACACTTAACCTCTCAGCCCTTAATGATCAGGCACTGCTCGACAAGAGAAGACCTCTCCCTCGGCTGCAAGGAACAGTGCCGCACTCTCTATTCACATGGATCCCGGGAATTAAAACCTTTTGCAAATCTTTTGAAACCGTACATATACGTATATATATATATATATATCTTATTTTTGCAAAACAAAATTCCAACGATTGAAATCAACTGCTGGCAGTTTGGTTTCCATCAGAGAGAGTGCATTCCCGATCATTACCATTGTTCGACGAAGGGGCTGATCCTGTCACTATGACCACTCACTCAGATGAATTCTCAGACTGCCCCAACATGTCCAGGTTTCGACCCCCACTAAGGATCTCACTGATTAACATATCAAAGACAGCCCGATCCGACACCTAGTGATGTGTCATAATCGAGTCTAGGGGTCAGGTGTAACTTTCCAGTTTTGCCCATCTGTCTCCAAGGTCTAGGGCAATACTGGAAATCTGGTCCGGTTCAAGGGTTCAAGCAATCCCATACTGCATGTGCCTTGGATCTTACCCTGATGGCCGAAACAAACCATCCCAACACTTGGTGGCACACCAGTATTAACCTTGGCAGGATAAATCTCCCCAGATTTATCCAATGGCTGTGAACATTTAAAACTAACACAAGTTTCTATAAGTGTCCAGTTTTAGGGTCTTACACAGAATTTCACCAAACAACATGAATCAAACATGCACTTTAATTTATTTCCACTAAATAATATAAGTACATCAAATCCGATTGAAGCTAAGGGCATACAAGACTGTCTAACAAGGCTTTGGAAGCTAAGCAAGCCATACCTGAATGGGCAAGTGTAGCGGTGTTCTTCTGAGATGTTTGAAGGAACTGCTCATATACTGCATGTGGTACACTCACCATTTCCTGCCCAAAAGCACAAGAAGATGTGGAGGGGGTTGGGTCAGTTTGCTGGCTTTCAGTAATTGTGCTACTACTCTTAGACGTAGTATGGTGAGCCCAAGTGTTGGGTGGACCACGCAAATCATAGCATAAATTAAATGTGTGCCACTCTAAGCCACAATGTGCACACTTTCTCTGAGCATTACTCCTTCCTTTTCCATGGCCTCCCCCTGACTCTCGGCCTCCAGTCCGGCCACTAGCCCGGTTAAACATGTGTCCACCACGGTTGCTTGGAGGTCCACTGCTGCCACCACCACTTTTACTTCCATGACCACTCCCTTTAGTCACTACCAAACCAGATCTATCAGAGAAGGAAGAATGTTCTACCAGCTCAATGGATGTCCTCTTAAGACGGGCAAAAACTTCTTCAAGTGAGGGGAGAGCGGATCCCCCCAATATCTGTGCTCTGACAGGCTCATACTCAGCCTTCAAGCTCACAAGAAACCTAGTCACATCAAGCTGTTCACGTTGCTGTTGTTGGATCTGGACATCTGATGTTAGAGGGTGATACACATTGAGCTCATTGCGGATGTTCCTCAAACTTGCATAGTACTCTTCTAAGCTTTGACTCCCTTGCTTCAAATTGAAGTACTCTTGGTACAACTGATATACTCTAGTTGTGTTGTCTTGTCCAGAGTACAACTTCTTAGCATGATCCCAGATTTCTTTGGTTGTATCTAGGAACATGAAGTTCACACTAATCTTTGGTTCCATGCTGTTCCAAAGCCACGTCATTATCTATGCATCTTCTTGTTCCCAGTCACTAAACCCAGGGGATTCAGAGGGAGGTTTCTCCTCTCTCACATGTTTCACTTTCTTCTTGGCCTTCAAGAACACCTCCATGGATTTTGCCCATGGTACATAATTCTCACCATTCAACTTGATGGATGTCATTTGAACACTTAGATAATCTGGAGAAGGCATGATGCCTATTTTGTTGTCATTCCCATCTGCAAATGAAGCCATCTTAATTATTTCACCTTCAAATATACACGACAACCTCACACACTTCACAAGACTTATCTCACTTATGATACCACCAACTCCAACTTCTTCAATTGCACATTACACACTACACACTAAGGCTGAAATCATTCAGTCAACACATCAAACACCTTGACTGCACACTGCAGGACCATTTACCATCAACACGCCAAGGCTGAAATCACTCAGTCATTTCATTGAACACTTGTTTTTCATACTGCAGAACTGATTACACGTAAGGTCTAGGAGTTCACTTTTAAGCATTTAGAATCATAGATATGTCAGCCACCACGACACAACCACTACCACGCCACTGCTGTCGTGGACTTCAGCAGTCTACAACTCTTCTTTCAGCACACATATGAGCAAGAAAAAAGAACATGACTGATATGCGTATCAGTCTCACCAAGCTCCACAACAACTAACTTTTGAAGCACAAAATAGCATTCACAGTCCATTATTTGAGCACACGACAGCAGTGTTCATATCTGTCTACGTTCAGCCCTCTTCGTACACTAAATAGAGAGTCTAGTGTACCACTTCAACGACCACCACAGCACCGGCCAGAGGCATTCTCACCTCCAGGCCCTCAAAACGACAACTCCTTTTTCAGCCCTTTATCGAATCTCCAATCAGGTCAGCTGAAGGATGAAAACTATTACGAAGCTGGCGGCGAACCCAGGAAGAGGACAGCAGCAAGAAGAGAGAATACGAGACCTTATCGCTTTGATACCATGTGAGTAAACCCTAGTAGATTCTAGGTCAAAGTAGAGAAGAAGAAAGAAGAAAGAAAAGAGAAAGAAGAAGGAGAGAAGAAGAGTGTTCAGCCAGACTAGAAGAGAGAATGTAAAATCACCCCTCCTAGCCGACCCACTTGAATTTATTCAAAAAACCTAGAGTTACAAGAAAGACTATTTTGTCCCTCATAGAAGATGGGACACATAACTTAAACTCAGACACAATATACCTTTCTCTTTCAAAAAGATAAACTAGAATGACCAAAATACCCCTGACTCGAGCATTCTAACATTTCCAATGCTTTGCAAGCTAACAACTTTTAAACTCTAAACTAGACATCTTGATAGACCCAAACAAATGTGAAAACAAGAGATGACTTAGAAAAAGTGGACAACTTTCACCGGCCTAGCACCTGCAACTATAATCTTCGCTGCATACAGGTCAGAAGTGTTAACATCCTCCAAAGCTCCACCACATGTTGTTGCTATCATCCTGAAGATGTGAAGCAACCACAAATTAAACGGTAGCAGAAGAATCTTCAGTATCACTCTCTCTGCCAATACTGAAGTTTTATTGCAAGGTGTCCACTTCGCCACCGTCACCAGACCTTCCAATGTTTCAATAACATCTTGATAGACCCAAACAAATGTGGAACTAGAGAGAAAAGGAATTAAAAGACAAATGAGATAGGAAATTATGCAATAACATAATCTGACTCATTACTGCTACTGTTCACGTTTATTTATTTATTTATTTTGATAGATAACAAGGAATCATTTCATTAATACAAACAATAATGTGCAGTGCGGATTAAAAGGGGTAAAGATACCATACTACTACTGCTCATGTGATGACTCTAATAGTTGGACGGGCAGCACATCTATAAGTTAGATCTCGTTCACCTCTCGACCACTCCCAATCATCCTTCTTGACTCCGGATCATGGAAAACGCAATGATCAGGAAGAAACGTTACTGAACAATCTAAATTCTTTGTTAAACTACTAATAGATAAAAGGTTAGTATGTAGTCTGGGAACATGCAACACAGAAGAAAGGGTAGTGGTATCTAACACTTTAACAGTGCTTTTACCATCCATAGGGGCATGAGAACAATTAGAAATGGAGATTCTGTCTCTACCTGTAAAACCATGGAATTAAAAAATAAATAAAAAATAAAAAACGATGGGAAGTGTAAACTCAAACCGAACCACACTGGTCCATCCTAGGGTCCATTTGATTAGAGCCATTTGCACCGACTTAGTGCTAGAACATTCTAGAATAATGGTTAAAAAGGTAATAAAGGGGAATAGTATAAATAGGGGTCCCAAGCCTAAACTTGTGAAATGAGCTCCATATTTACATGTTCACCTGAGCCTTGAAAGTATGTATGTTCATGTTGGATATTGTTTACTTGTTCAGAAGCTTAAAGTTGAAAACTTTGCCTACTTTTGGCACAGGTTATGGGCAGTTTACTTTGTTTGCACTGTTGCATAAAAGGGTATTCTATGTGTTATATTCATGCTTTGTATGTGCTTTTAAGCCAGTAAATTCAATTGCAGACTGATATTATACTGACAAAGAAGTGCAAAGAATGTGATATAACTGCATAAAATTTGAATGTCCAGTTTTGCTGGAAATCTTAGAATATATTGGAATTAATGCTTTTATGACTATGCTATTATCTAAGCATAGAATGCCGCCGCCAATGACTGTACTGCAACAGTTACAGAATAATTAAAATGGTAAACATAGATTTTCTATTCATAACAGAAAAATCAGTTGAAGGAAAGATGTACATTTTTCCATATAAAAAGTGTTACCTTTTCACCTAGCATTATTACTAATCCTTCTTAGGTTATTATAATTATTCCTTATATGCAGCACTGAAGATTGTATTTCTTTGCTTGATGATCACTTCTTCTGCTCTTCCTTTTTGTTCTCTGAGCAGTAATGACAAAAAGTGTTTTATTAATATGCAAATAAAGTCATGTGCAAGAGGCTAAGGTGGTCCTTGATTTACAATACATGTATGAATGCATGCGTGTATAAATATATATGGAAAAATAACAAAATACACACAAATATATAATCAATGTTCCATGACTTTTTTTTTATCTGTAACTGCTAATCTTATCAAAAAAGAAAATAAACATTTACAGCAGGATTTCTTTACACCCACTATAGTAGCTAGCCTTGGCTATCCATCTTTATGTCAACTATGCATAATGAGCCTTTCACCCTAGAGTTCTCAATCCACAATACAATTCTCTTGAATTACATCAATGTTCCATGATTTTTTTTTTCTCTGTAACTGCTAATCTTATCAAAAAAGAAAATAAACATTTACAGCAGGATTTCTTTAGACCCACTATAGTAGCTAGCCTTGGCTATCCATCTTTATGTCAACTATGCATAATGAGCCTTTCACCCTAGAGTTCTCAATCCACAATACAATTCTCTTGAATTACCCCTTGTTTAGCTAGCCCATCAGCTATATAGTTTACTGTTCAAAGTTGAATTATTTGATGAAAAATTTTTATTTTTGAATGCCCATTTTAAACTTTATATGACTGAACCTGACATCTATTGTCAATATAATTGATTTATGTGCAGACAAATTTCTCTAGACTGCACGTTTCTAGAATCTCAATGCATAATTGATTACAGCCTCCTACTGGGACTGCATTTTAGGGCTCCTGAGCATTTGAAGGCCCCATTAGGATCTGCAGATGTATTGGACCATGAAAGTTCACTAGCCGGTGATGGTAGATATCCCTTTTCAATATAAATATCTTCTCTTTGTGTACTTTTATTTATCCTTGGTTCTATTTGTCATGTTGTATAGGTAAAATACCAGGAATATAATGGATATCCCACCTGAGCTATATCATAGTTATTTAATTATTTTATATAAATTTCCAAGTGAATCATTTGAAAATTTATTTCTTCTCTTTTTTCTTTTATTAATACAAAAAAAGTATGTTGGTTGAGTTCAAGTTTGAGTCTACAACACTAACAGAAATATTAAAACAAAAAAAAAAAAAAACAACTTACATACAGCCTTTTAACAGCATATTTATAGACTCTAGGAAGAGGGATTCTCCAGCTTTCTTTCCTACATAAATCAAGTCTCAAAAAGAACCTTAAGTCATACTTAACTTGACTAGTACTTTCCGTATGTTGTGTCATTGAAATGATCATCACTTTCCTGACCTAAATCAGTCTCTAAGATCTGGTCTTGTCGAATAGACAACTGAAAAACAATGCAATATTATAACTTAAGATTGAAAACAACCTTGTGGACACTAAAAGACAAAACAATGTCAATGTTCAGCCTCTTTAGCTGTAACCAAATGGCCTTTAGAGATGCTAGGGCACTGGAATCTAGAATAAATAGCTCATTTATGTACCACTCCTAGATCAGTTAATGCGGCATGGCTGACCAGCCAGCTAGCAATTTTGTTGGAAGCCATAGTTTGGTGGGCCTCATCCCAGGGGTTCGGCCATGAATCTGGTGTTTCATTTTACATTTATTACTTTGTGGTTTTATCTTATATGATCAGCTTTAGCTCTATCTGATCCATACAACTGAATTTTATTCAATTTTTTCTTTAGCAAATGAATCTTTTAATTATTGTTACTGATCAAAATGACAAAAGGCTAAGACAAGTACCACATTGTATATCATTGCCTTGATATTATGGTTGTGAACTCAAACATTTTAAATCTTTAACCAATAGTGTATTTCCGTTGGTGATAAGTTGGACCTTTTCTTTCATTCTGGCTATTCTAGGTACATCTTCACATGGGGAACTCTTGATCCCATCTAAGGGTCTGCTTCTTGTGACACATGAACCTGGAGTTAGCATTCCACCAGGTCCTCACAGTAGAGGAAATCCATTGAGAGTATCATCTGCAGGCAATAAGGAAGTTGATATTTTTCTTCCTGGTACTGGAAGGTATATGCTGTTTATTTTTCATTTATAGTAGAAGGATAAATTGCATGTGTTCTGGATTTATGCTGATGAAACTCTTTACTGTTATAAAACATTGAGCATCAAGGACAATGAGTGCATCTTCAGCTTTTCTTGATTTTCAAACGATGACAAAGCCAAGATGATATTTAACCAACTAAAATTTCTATAACAAGCATTGCATATTGACAAAGAAGTCTTTTTGGTTTTCTGTGTTCAAAAATACTAAATTGCATGGGTGTTAGTTGAGACAAAGATATTAACAACATCTTTCTTTGGAGACTCAAATCAATCATCTTACCATCTGAGTGAGGCTTCCTGATGTATACCTGCTTTGGGCTGGCCTAATTAGATCTTGATATAAAATACTTAAGGATTTTATAATGGTCTTTGTCTGGATAAGTAAAAAAATTAAATAAATAAATAAAGGAATGAATCCTGAAATTATGAATATGTTAAATTTCTCAAGGCTGTATTTCTGATTGAGTTCGTGTTTGAATTAGTACACTGTACACCTTCCCCATTTGCTTGTTGAACCTGAACAATTTTTTTGAAATTAAAACCTGTGAACCATCTCTGGATTAGCCTGTCCATTGCTTCATAAATTTGATAGGCTATATTGATATCTTTCATTAACATAATTGACTACAGCATTGTTCCTCCCTTTAGCCTACAGTTTACACCAAGACCATGCTAAGCTCTAGTGTGGCTGACCATAATCTTGAACCATCCACTCATTGGTTTTTGTTTGATTTCCATCTTTTTCTGTTTCTTCAGGTTGACAGTGCAATTAGGAGTACACATGCCAGCTCAAGCTAATCGCAAGCTTCCACATGCTGAAGCTGACTCTACGGAGGCTGAGCTCTTTGAGGTTTATGATGTTGTTCTCTATCTTGGCATTATT
The DNA here is from genome assembly GCF_056320005.1 of Nelumbo lutea. NCBI lineage: Eukaryota > Viridiplantae > Streptophyta > Magnoliopsida > Proteales > Nelumbonaceae > Nelumbo > Nelumbo lutea. The sequence continues at coordinate 44,287,657 of NC_142688.1, forward strand.
GATATATTGCAGGAATACAACATGAAAAAGAAAATTGAGCATACATGCAAGTCACTACTACACTCTGACCCTCTATCAATATCTGTTATTGAACCCAAGCAGTACCATGAACGCCTTATCAATTTCTTGGAGGAGAAAGTTTTCCCACATAAAACCTGAACAGAGCTTGTTTCTTGGTTATTTTGTTTAAAACTACAATTCCTTAGGAGGTAAGGCTTCATTACCTTGCTTTCTTGAAAAAACTGGTTCCATATTCTTTGCCATTCACTGTAAAAACATGCTATCTTCTTTTGAAATGCACCCAACTTGCTGCATGTGTTTTATAACTCAGATCATGAAATTATGATATCAATATTCATTTGTTTTATGCCACCTTCCTCAGATACTATTGTTTCACCTCTTTCTCGATCCTCATTACATTCACATATTGGCAAATTTACTTAACCCTTCATTTATCATTCTTGTCCAATTGATTTAATGTACTACACTTTAGTTGTTTGTATATAGATGGTAATTTAAAATTTTCAAGGGGCAAAACATGTAATTGGAAATGTCCAACTGTTCAGATCAGATGGATTCCCAGGGACAAAACTGTATGGTTGATGGGCTTGCTTGATCTGGGATACAGGGAACTTTTCTGTTTAGAAACAGATCCTTTCCTGAAAGGTTTCTTCTTTCTTTTTTTTTTTTTTTTTTTTTTTTTTTTTTGATAAGATGGGAACTAGAAACAACCAAAAGTAACCTCAGCCAACTAGAAACTACAATGATGTGGGGTTAGATGACCCCACGTATCAAAATAACAAATGAAAGATAATCTGAAGTCAAGAAACTGGTCACAGGAGACTCTCATCTCGTGACCCAAACTGGCCAACCTTCTGCAGAAAAGTTTGCTTTATGAAGGATGTGATTATAAGACACTGAAAGATCGTTTGGCTGACAGATTCTACGGCACTCAGACAAGAGGTCTTTCACCTTCCAAGGGGGGTCTTTGCTGCCAGTGAGACCATTGATAATAATTTTGGAATCACCTTGTGTGAAAAAACCAAATAGCCACCATTTATGCACTTCGAGTGCTGCCCAGGCTTCCGCTTCATTTATCGAGCAACTTCCAATGTCTTTGCACTGCACCCACCACACAATACCAAACAAGTCACAAACAATCACCCCAACTGCACACTTTCTGTTACCATTCCTTGACACATCAAAATTAATCTTGAGCTCATCATGTCTTGTCTTCACCCACCAAATCTGCAACTCGACAACCTTAGTATGAGTGGCAAGGCTTAGATTATCCGAGGCAATGATGAAATCCTTGCACTCCATTTCAGCTTTGGCCAGTTATGGATGAGGAGAAATATTTCTGTCGTTGAATATTCTCCAGTTTCTGTTTTTCCAGATGTTCCATAAAATAGTACTTGTGAGCTCAACTATCAAGTGTTGAGACTTTTTCAGCCTGTCAATGAGAACTCAATCCCACCAGTTGTTAAACTCTTCATTCTGTAAACAGGTTAGTTGACCATTGACTAGTTTCTCCAGATACAACTTCACAATGAAGAAACAGATGTTGGATATTTTCCTCTTCTCCACAGACTGGGCAATCTGCATCTCCTCTCACTCCCCAATTCTTAAGTCTATACCTTGTTAGAAGCTCATTTTTGATAGCCAAGAACAGGAAAAGTTTAATTTTTGGGGGGCAATTTATCCTCCACACCCTATTGATCCTATCCCTATTAATAGATGTACCATCATTATTTTCTTAGACTGAATACACAGATCTGATGGAGAAACGACCTTTAGGGTCCAGTCTCCATACCAATCTATCATCCTCATCTGATGATGGGATTGGTATCGCTCTTATCTTCTCCCATATCTAGCTGGGACCATTTCCAACAGTTTCTCTTGGTCCCAAGTTCTCAGATCCTTGAGAATGAATTCACTGACCTTCCAGGTGTAGTTGTGCTCCTCAGTTCTCAGAGGTTCACTAAGGGGTATGTCGCCAACCCAGGAATCTCTCCAAAAATTTATATGTTCGCCATTTCCTAATCTCCATCCCATACCTTTTTTTTAGGATTTCTCCACAACCCAAAATACCCCTCCAAGCCCAGGAAATATTTTTCCTTGTTTTTGCTTGCCAGAAATCCTCCTTTTTGAGCTATTTACACTTAATTACCTGGACCCAAAGATTATTTGGTTGTGTGAGAATCTTCCAACCCAGCTTTGCAATGCCACATTCACCTTGTGTAAATCTTTGATTCCCCATCCTCCATTAGTTTTAGGTCTACATGCCGTGTCCCACTTTACAAGACTAATTGCTCTAGTATCTCTCTTACCCCAAAGGAAGCTCCTTTGTTTTTTTCTCAACCATCTCTATTACATTCTTTGGGAGATTAAAAACTCTCATAATAAACTGAGGCATCATTGCAATGGATGCATTGATTAGAGTGGTTCTCCCTTCAATAGATAATGAGTTCCTCTTCCATCGCCCTAATTTTTTATTCATATTTTATAGTAAGGCATTTCCATCCATAGTTCTGTACAACGTTTTATATCTTCTAATGGTAACAATTTTCCTCCATATGGTTTTAGCACAACTAGTATTGGTGAACTTTCTCCAGAGAAAGAAAGAAAAGAATAAGACATTCAGTAGTTTCTCCAACTACCAGAAACATGCTTTGGTGGTCCAATAACTATTCACTAAAGCTAGACTTGAATAATATTAAACACCTCAATTTTATTTACAGAAGTAACCTTTTTTTTGGATAAGAAACAGTATCTTTTATTAAATGAAATAAAGCAGGATTACAAGAGATGCAGGGCCTATAAACAGAAATGGGTATGGAACCCCAAAAAATAAAAACGTTATACAACTGCCCAGATTAAGAAATCCCTTTTTACCCCTTGTTTGGTTAAAGAATCAGCTAATCCCTTTGCTGTTCTTCTGACCCATTTCAATCTAATACCAGCGTCCCTTGCTAAACACCTCACATCCCTCATGATTTGCATATAATTTCAAATTCACAAATTTCCCATCTGTGCATCCAACTCACAACCATCTTAGAGTCTCCTTCCACTTCATTCTGCCTGAATCCCAGTTCCTTTTCTAGTCACAATCCTTGTAATAAAGCCAATACTTCTTCTCTTACAGAATCTCCTACACCCATGGGGCCGGAGTACAATGCAATGATTATTCCTTCACTTGCTCTAAATGCACAACCAACACCTGAGGGGCCTGGATTGCCACTTGAACTTCCATCAAAGTTTAGCTTGTTTCTGTGAGGGAGAGGGGGAACCCAACCATCTTGAGTGGATGGGCTTGTGAGATGAAGACATTGCCACCGCATTTCATCCCAAATGGGATCATCATTTGAATGTTCGTATCTCATCAGTTTTCACTCAGTGATATTTACTGAAGTGACCTAAAAAAGGAGTGCTATTTATCGAATACATAGAGGGTTATCTCATTGATTAGGTTAGAGAAAAAAGGTATAATAAAAATTAGCATATTCATGCAAGTGTTGAAGATTAGAAAAATCCCACATAGTGGTGGTGGTGGTGGTAGTAGTAGTAGTAGTAAAAGTCGCTGCCATGTTGTCAAGTTAAACCTGCTTGTCTGTGCAAATTTTAGACTTTGTAATTGAACTTTCAAATTGTCAAATGTTAGTGGTAGAACTTTTGGGGGCTAGAGGAATAAACACATGGACCGTTCTGATGACATACTACTGTTATTTCGACTGCCTAGGTTGATCATCTAGAGAAGAACAACATTCCTTAGCTAAAATGCTGAATACTTTCATTCAGTGAGATCTTGAACTCTGTAATGATCTTATAGTCTAATCAAACAATAAACAGGGCAAGTTTGGTGTTATAGTTCTGGAAGACAAGAAAAGTTACTCTAGCTTTTGCAAATTCTGTCCATGGAAAGTAATAGTTTGTTATTTTAAGCTCAAGCTTTTCTTATATGCATGAACAAAAGGGTTGAACAACTTGTCTTTAATTGTAAAAAATGCTACATTTTGTCTATACCTGATAACTACAAATTCCTGCACCAACTTGGTTTTTCAACAACTTGTCGAAGCTAATCAATTTGATCCTTAATTTTCCTTCACTCATCTTGTTCATACACTGATCTTTCTCTTTCATAGGCTTACTTCCAGTATTGCCTCACTGTTATTGACAATACTTTGGTTAGCTTGGAACTATCCAAATTCTGTATTGAACTCTGGTAAAGGAGTTATAGATTTCAATATAGAGGTTCACTTAATGCAGAATGGACAGGGTTACCATAATTTGGGGATCTGGGTTGGATATTGCTGGGGAGTGGTATATGCAAGTCATGCTTCTATCAAGCAGCTTACCTGATGGAGAATTTGGTTGCAGGTAGAGGCGAGTTGGTTCTGGGTATTCCAGCTTCTCTGGGTTCTGGCCCTTAGAATAAAGAATTCTAACTCCTATTTGGGGCTTCATTGGCCTGAAAAGCCCAACTTTGAAAGTTGATACATTTACAACTCAAGCACAATTTACATTAAGCGCAAGGGCCAGGGGGCCTGAGAGCCTCGTAACCAGAAGCAATCTCTTTCAGTTCCACTAGGAATGATGCATTTGCCCTGATCTGAATGATGCAGGACGGTTACCGAGTGTTTCATAAATTTTCTAAATAGCATATAAGCAACTACAAATTGAAGAAGTTCAAAAGAATAATCCATGGTTAAGCTTGAAATTATGTGGAATCTGAAGAAGCTTAGCATTGCTGTAGAAGATGGGGGATATACCTGATGAGTCAACTTTGAATCAGACTATATCAATTAATGCATCAATATCAATCAAATTATGACGATGATGATGATGATGGTTGAAGAAGGGTTTTACTGTTAGTCTTGATAGATGATGGCTTATCTGAGTATCTATCTAAAATTTACATTGAATCCAGTATGCTGTATGCCAACCCTAATTTTGGATCACTAACTTCTTTGCCGATAAGCTCTTCTGGGCCATATTTGATCTGGTGGTGTGTTCATGTATTACTAACGTATGGTACTCTTTTTTATATATTCTTTTCAGTATGATATTATGGAAGATAAGAGGATTCTATTGATTAAACCTAGAGGCCTCCCTAAATCTCTTTAAACAGCGTTTTCAAAAATAGATGTGTTTTGTACAATATGCATTGATTCGTCTGTTGTGATATTTTGAACCTTGTATTCACACTTGTAGGAGCCATGGGAAACCCTTGAGCCTTGGTTGCCCGGGCCATATAAGAGGACTGTTCTCCCAAATGAAGCTGTTTCATCCTTCATGCAATTTGTTTTGCTCAGTCATTGGAGTCCGTTAGGGCTGATATGCCATCCTAGAGAACAGGTCTCTCATGTGTAAAATTTCAACAATCTTCTCTTGTTGTCAGGGAGCTGTTACTTGTGTAGGGATACGCGTGGGCCTGATCAGCTCATCCTAAGCCCGTTCTAGACCTTAGAAACTGGGACAAATTGTGTACAAAAATGTACTGAGGACAGGATGCAGTGATGACATGATATGAAGTGGCCCATCCTGGCCATGGTCCTCAGTGACTGGACAAATTTAACTTAGCCGTGTATGTACATAGGACAAACTAAGGCAGCAGAGGATGTACATGGCTAAATTGACACATCCTACGCCAACCCATGGATCCCTACAGCAAAGAGCATGGTCCAAAGCTCTGGGTCTGGGCGGTAGATACGCACAAATAATGGTGCATTTACTGATTAACTGTAAATCAAACCGTGATGGCTTGGTTGTCTCTTGTCAGTTGAACACTTGAACTTAAGGCTTTGGTGTGGATTATTTGCATGTTTGGCTCCAAATCTATTTCAATTGTCCGAATCATCAACAGGGCATACTTCTGCTAGTTGAGACTGCGCTAACCTGGCCCATGCCCATGGGCACCATCCATGTTTAACACTATGTATGGGCTTGAAACGATGGTTCAAACTTCAGAGTATTGATTGACCTGCATGATACACAGCAATTGATATTGCGCGTTTCGAAGGGGTGATACTCTTTATTTTTTCAGTCTCGCATTTCGGTAAGTTCGAAAACCAAGACACATCATACAACATGCATTGATACATTGCAATATTTTGAACCTTGCTTCGAGCCCCGAAAGAACACAACATAAAATCAGTTCCTCTATCTTACCCTTGTAGCAATGCTTGTTGTATAGTGTTTCATTTTGTCCATCTTACCCTAAAACCATTGAGAAATCTAAAATTAGAAGAAACACCTCACTAGTATACATGTTGTATGTTCCACGAAAGAAATCTTCTAGGTCAAAAGTCAACCAATTGGATGCTTAATGATCAATCAGCAAGTCTTTGACAGCTCCTCTTGAAACATCTGATCAGCATTACTCTTGATCTAGGAAATTTCCAAATGGACTGGGGCCCACAGAATGGTGGGTGTCTTCTGTGGTGGGCCCTTAGAGACCATCCATCAGCTAGGACGTGGTACTGCAAGTCATGGGCTTCTATAACCGATTCCCACTACTTGCAAGTTTGCAACGGAGATCTTCCATGATGAAACAATCATACCCAAATGATTATAGCATTACACCAACCAGATTGAAGGGCTTCTTTATTTCGCAATATATTAAATAAATATCTCAGTGTGTTAATGGAGGAGAGAATCAGAAATTAATGTGACAGATCAGGTGGTTGCATTTCATTAAATGGGATGGAGCCCATTATTGGCATAAAAGTTCACCTTTTTTGTGTGGAAATGAATGGTCCCACTCACTCCCCACTGCAGAAACGGTGACCGTTGACTGCCACCTTTTAGTATTGGGACCCACATCTCACCTAATTGTGAAATTATGCACATACCATGGATCAGAGTTCAGAGGCCCATTACCCCAAATAGACTACCTCCTCATCCGGTATGGCCCACCAACCCGTCCATATTATATCCATAAATCGATCCCATCAATCAGGCTAATTGGACGCTCGTCGTTGGAAGGTGGCCCACTTACTGACAAGTCACAAGCCCTATCAGGTAAACGGTTTGCTCTGGTATGCCCTTGACTCGACCCATGAACCCGATGGATTTGCAGGGTTATTCTGCTCTTTGGCCAGGCTTCCTCAAGACCTCATCTTTGGACTGTTGATTGAACCCGACGGGGCCGTACTAACCCGTCTTGTCTGAGAAGTGACCCAATCCGGCCAACCCGGTCGGTTATCAGCCATGCTTGGGCACTAGTCACTACGAAGTGGCTGACTGCAGACGATTCCCCATGTAACTGTTCGTACCAAACCCAAATTCTCGTGATGCGGGAGAAATTTGCGGTTTCTCGCAGTTGTCGGGACTCGCCCCGAACCCGACAAAAGCTTCTCGCCGCTCCGAAAAAACCGCCCTCTTCGTTCTCGCGTGCTTAATCTCCCGTCATCATTAACGTATAATTGCCAAACGCGAACAACAGCAGCTACCAACCAATGGCCACCTGACGCGTAGCGATGCTGTCAGCCGCAAAGGACTCCACGTGGGTCTGTCTCCCAGGAGTGGGACCCACAACCATGGACATTCAAGTCGGGAACCGGGCGGAAGGAGGACTGGGGCCGTACTCCCAGCATTAAATTCGAGCACGTGGCGGTGCCTGGGGAGTACGATAAGAAGGGAATCTGGGCCGTCGATCTGACCGAGTGTGAAGATCGATGCAGCGACCGGTTTGACTCGCGTCGCAAGGCTGTCAAATTAAATGGAAATCGAGAGAGTGGCAGTGGAGAGGTTTCGAAGCGTCCACGTCGGCGATTAAATCGTTCCCCTCGTTACTCGGGCTCTCCTCGTTTCCCGATCCTCCGCTCCCGCTGACACCGACACTACCGGTCTCCGGACCCTCTACATCTCACCGTCTATATGTTGTGTTTCGACGGCCAGGATCTTTCCTTCCTTAATCGCCGTTTTCCCCTAGACGTGTTTCACGGAAGGCCCTGTTACCTGGACAGATCTCACCCAAACAAGAATGGTTGGAACAAAGAGGGGAGCGCGGGCGGAAAAGAATAAAATTAAGTAAAATAAAATAAAATTGAAACAAATTCTTTTTTGGTAATAAAATTGAAATTCTGAAATGAGAAAAATACTCATAAATCAAGACTGGCCCAAACGAAAGTCCACATGGATCATTGAATCATGCTATTAAGCTTAGAGTTTGGTTGGGACCAGTCCACGAATTGGCTCAATAATTGAGAGGAAATGACCAAAGAGGACCTAAATTTTGAATTTTCATTTAATAAAATTTTGCACATTTAGGGGTTTTTCCTCATTGTATATGGTTTGCTTATGAAAACAAAAATAATTGTCACATTAGTAAAAAACCAATATAATTTTTCTGAGGTATCAATTGTTTTTATTCTCAAAAACAAAATCATACACATTGTCAAACACTTAAGGCGGAGACCAAATCAATTCGCATTTGCAATATTTTATGGAATAAAGGACTGATGACAGCGAATATGTGTTTTCCGATTAACCCTGGCTGTCATGTTTAAGGGTGTTCAAATTCGGTTGTCAAACCGTTATTTCGGGTTTTGGTTTGTTATGGATTTAAGATTTGAGAAATTTTGGTTTTCGGTTTTTGATTTGATTTGAGAAAAAAATTCAACCAAACCGAACCAAAACTGAATTAATCAAAAGAAATGTATATATTTATATTTTTAATGATAAATATGCATATTAATATCAACAATACTATTTATATTAATAATAATATATAATATCTATTTTAAGTATAAAATGATGATATATTTTAACAATAGTTATTAATATAAAAATAAAATGCATTTATATCTTAACTAACCAAATTAACTGAATTAAAACCAAACCGAACCGATTTAGATTTGGTTCAGTTCAATTCATGAAAATGACCTGACCAAAATGTCGATTAGGTTCTATTTCTAAACCAAACCAAACCGAACTGACTGAATGAACATCCCTAGTCAAGTTTCATTACTCATTGGTTCAAAAATTTAGGGAATAGAAAAATTTATTGTTTTTTTCCAAAAATTTGAGCAAATGAGTCATAATATCATTTGGGCTTGGGGTTGGGGAAGGTTAATATATATATATATATATTTATATATAAAGTTGATGTAACATTTAGATAATTTAGGCAAGGGGGAAGAATTAGACCTGGCAAAAAGTTTACCCAACCCGTGAACCCGACCCAACCCAACCCGAAAAATAGGGTTAGGGTCTCATATTTAGCTACCCGAATGAGAAAATGACCCAACAAAAAAAAAAAAAAAAAAAAAAAAAAAAAAACTGGGTTGGGCTGGGTCATGGGTCAACACGTTGACCCAATTGTCAAGTCTAGTTGGGATTATTTATGTATTGTTAGAAGTTTCCACTCTTTAATTTTTTCTATTTAGTCTTTACTTTTTATTATTTACTCTTTAAATTGTAAAATGTTCAAGTTTTTTATTTTTTATTTGGAATTTTAGGGTTAATTCTTTTAATTTTGACATTTTTTATGTAATTTTTGTTTATTTTTTTTAATTTGAATTATTTTTTGGATGACCCGAATTGACCCATGGGTCAACCCTAACCCGAACATTTAGGGTTAGGGTCTAGCATTTGACAACCCAACCCAAAATTTCAATCTGACTTGAAATCAACCAGTACTCAACCCAACCTGAACCCGACCCACCCAACCCAATTGCCATGTCTACTAAGAATATAGGACGGCATTGCATGATTGGTCAGTCTAGGTTTCCTTATCTCACTTACAATTTGTATGGACCACATTATCCTTTCGTATAGCTAAAATTAGTGGCCAATAAATGAAGAAGTATGGTTATTGAGTAGGAATATGGTGCACAAGATTTAAAATATGTATGCAATTGCCTACTTAATTACCTTATATAAAATGCAGATAGAAACAATTAGTTGCTTCCTATTATCATCATTGTCATCATCTAAGCCTTGTCCCAACCATATGGAATCCCGTTCCATCATTCTATTTCAGTATCATATCTATCTTTACATTATGGGTGCTTAAATCTTTTGTTATTACTTCCACTCAAGTCCTTCTTGGTATGCCCCTAGCTTTTCTAGACCATTCAATTTGCAACAAATAACTTTTCCTAATAATTGCTTTCTATTATCTCAATGATAATTCTGCTCATCAAAAATCAATCCTCCTCAACACGTTTTTTTTTTTTTTTGTGGGTGCCTTTAATTAGAAAATAGCACATTAGATATGACCTTAATTATTAGCATAGTAGTTTATTCTCCCATGATTTTATGTTATAGCTCTGCCCCTGAAATAAATATCATATTTAATGCTAATCTTTATTTATCAAAAACAATTTAAACCTTATTTTTCATATTCAAGATAGAATATTTTAAAAAGAGAGGAAAAGACTTCCTTTTTATCATTTGAGTATGGTTTAGAGAATGTGATTAATTAGAACACTTCCATTGTTTGAAATTTGAACTACTAATTTTACTAAACTCTCAAGCCAATAAGAACTGAACATTGGCTGGTCATCACCAAGGTCTTACTGTAATAGTTGCATTTCAAGAAATTCCATTTCTTGATTCAAACTCAGACAATGCAGAAGGGTCCAAACACAAAGGTATTAGTATCTAGTGAGCCTATGCGTGCTCATTAAAAAGACTAAGAAAATAAAAGTTAGACCTACACCACAATATTTTAATTTGATCCTATATAGCATAAGGATCTAGATAAACGTTTGGACAGAACACAAAAGTCAAGGAGAATCATTTCTTTATATAATATAAATAGCCTAATTATTTTATTAGTACACCAAAAAATAAATATTCTATTGCACCTCATATTTACTTATACAATATTGATATGGAATTCTAATTTTGGTAAGAATTTGTCTTAGACACTTGAGAGTTGAGATCCATAGCTGGTCCTCTACCATTTTGGCCATTTTGGGGTTAAAGGGAAAGAACCCATCAGCCATAGTATGAGGTTTTAAGGATAATAGAAAAATAGAGGAGGCTGAAAAAGAAAAAATAAATAAAATGCATGAAAATAAAGATGGTCAACCGTACAGAGAGTATTAAGTAAGGCTAAAAATAATAAGGTAATGATGATAGAATCAATAATAAATAAAGATGGGTCATGAGCTGTTTTTCGAACTTTTCGGTTTGTCTGGTTGTGTGTTTGTAAGTGTGAATGTAATTTTGTAACGGGGGGTAGCAGGTAACAGGTCGGTGGTTGACCGGCAGCAACAGGTGGTGCGGTTAGCTGCTGAAGATGACGACCTGGGAAATGAAAAAAACATTCAGGTGGGGTTTGGGGGGTGCGTACGGTGCTTAGGGTTTAGGTTAGTTTTGGTAAGCTATTTTTAAGAGTCTAAATTAAGGCACTCCTCATTAAATCCCGCTTGGTTCATTCTGTGAAGGCGCCTTCAAAACGAGGCCTCAACCCTTCCTTTCTCTCCAAGTCTCCATGGTCCTCTCTCGTCTCTCTCTCGTCTCTCTCTCTCTCTCTGTGAGTCTATAAAGCTTTATGGGTTAGGGTTTTAGATGGGGAAAACTGTGGTTCTGGTTGTTGTCTGTGTTGTTGAGGGGAATGTTGGCTGGCTCGAGGCTTTCAGGTTAGCTCTGGTATGAAGAGAGAAGTGAAGGCGTCGGACCAGGCTTCATTCCCCTCAACCATGTTAACGTTGGTGATGCTACTAGCTCTTCTGCAAATTCATCAGCTTAGTCATGGTGGTGCAAGCAGAGTTACTAGAGATGTTTCGTTTAGGTTAGGTTGAGGGGAATGTTGTCTGGCTCGAGGTCACGTAGGTGATTTTGTAGATTTTCCTGTTTTACGTTTAGAGTTGTAAGGAAAGTTTGGATTCAACGCCTAAGTGACCTCGGACCAGGCTTCATTCCCCTCAACCAACATATGCTCTCTTCTCTTCTCATCTCAGCACTCATTCTTTCTCAAGGCGAGAACTGATAACCTCTCTCTCTCTCTCTCTCTCTCTCTCCACACACACAAACACAAGTTTAGTTTTTTTTTTTTTTTGTGAATTTATTGTATTTTCTTTTGTTTATGGACTTTGCATGGAATTTTTTTCCTGAATAGAAGCTGAGAATACTAACAAGATCACTAATGGCCATTGACTTTC